>NC_091098.1:27184315-27229315 GCF_024713975.1 Paralichthys olivaceus
ATGAGGGCGGGACAACCGCCAACACTACACCGGTTCAGTTCTATTGTGAACGGAAACAAATGAAGCTGGAAATCTGTCCAAGCCGCAAAATATCTGAGTGTAAGAGCTCAAGCTGTTTGAGTGAGAGCGAAATAAAATCTGAGCATGAAATCATGAAGTGTTAAACTGAAAGAGGAAATGAAACCTCGAGATCCTGAACAACACGTTCACACACGGTCTGAGACGTGTTCGTGTGGAACTAAGTGTTGTGGATGAAACTCAGCTCAGACAGAAGCTTCAGAGAAACGTGTGAAATATTAATGTGGATTATGAATCATAGTTGTGTGTGTGTGTGTGTGTGTGTGTGTGTGTGTGTGTGTGTGTGTGTGTGTGTGTGTGTGTGTGTGTGTGTGTGTGTTCTCTGTGAGCTGCACACTCTCACCCTCGTCCCTGACGACTGATTGGACCAGTTGGATGTTTCAGAGACACAGTTTGTGTTTGTAATTATTGTTAGATTCTTCTTGTTCGTTCTTTATCTCTTGTTTTGTTCGTTCTGATTATTTTTGAATCCCTTCATTTGTTTATTTTACTCTTTCATCTATTTGCGTCTCTTGTCTTTCATGTTGATTTATTTCCTGTCTTGTATGTTTGTTAGCGTTGAGTCACATCGTTAATGAGCCGGTTCGTCTCCAGAGGTTCTGATAATAAAAGTAGAGAAACATGTGAGGCTGAAGAATCACAGGTGGGGGAGGGGAGACGGTCAGTGTTGTAGAGGTGGCGGGGGGGGGGGGGTGAAAATAGTATAAATATATATTTAATTATATTTAATAAATAATGAGATTCATCTCATTTGGTTGTGATTAGATTTAGACATTAAATGATATTGTGAAAACAAACTCCCCGGAGTCGCTGAGTTTCCTGAAGCAACACGTGAAGTTTCACGTGAACTGAAACTGAATGGACCTGATGGTTCCTGAGATAAGAACATCGTTTTCACTGTGTCGCAGGGTTCCTGTGTATTTTATTTCCATCAAACTATAAACAACTGACAGAGGATGATAATAATATTCATGATAATAATACTCATGATAATAATACTCAAGATAATAATACTCATGATAATAATACTCATGATAATAATACTCATGATAATAATACTCATGATAATAATACTCATGATAATATTCATGATAATAATACTCATGATAATAATACTCATGATAATAATACTCATGATAATAATACTCATGATAATAATATTCATGATAATAATACTCATGATAATAATACTCATGATAATAATATTCATGATAATAATACTCATGATAATAATACTCATGATAATAATACTCAAGATAATAATATTCATGATAATAATACTCATGATAATAATACTCATGATAATAATACTCATGATAATACTCATGATAATAATACTCATGATAATAATACTCATGATAATACTCATGATAATAATACTCATGATAATAATATTCATGATAATAATACTCAAGATAATAATACTCATGATAATAATACTCATGATAATAATATTCATGATAATAATACTCATGATAATAATACTCATGATAATACTCATGATAATAATACTCATGATAATAATACTCATGATAATACTCATGATAATAATACTCATGATAATAATACTCATGATAATAATACTCATGATAATACTCATGATAATAATACTCATGATAATAATACTCATGATAATAATACTCATGATAATAATACTCATGATAATAATACTCATGATAATAATACTCATGATAATATTCATGATAATAATACTCATGATAATATTCATGATAATAATACTCATGATAATAATACTCATGATAATAATACTCATGATAATAATACTCATGATAATAATATTCATGATAATAATACTCATGATAATAATACTCATGAAAATGGGATGTTTTCCGTCACAGGAGCAGAAATGTTCAGGAATGCTGGGAAATGTTGCTGTGTCTTTTTGGTCAGGACGCAGCCTTCACTGATTGGTCAGGCTCCTGTCACATGACCTCCTTCCAGAATAAAACAAGCAGCCTCAGCTACCAGAATAAAACACGACATATAGAATCCATGTTTCTGACCCTGTTGTTCTACATTTTTACATTTTACATTTTACGTTTTACGTTTCGTCCTCGTCAGCAGCCGAGCTCGTTCTGCAGCTAACCGCCAAACGCTTCCTGTTTACACCACCAGGCCCAGTGAAGGGGAGTGGTCACGTTAGTATGGACGAGGATTAGAAGTGATAGAGTCAAAACGCTGGAGAAATGAATTCAGGAGTGAATAGAGATCTGTAGATATTCTGTGTTCGAGCTTCACATCGTAACGTTTCTGTTCCATTTGTGTTTAACATGAATTAATCAAAGTTCCACAGAACACGTGTTTCTATAACGTAGAGACGTCTCCTTGTTTTCAGTCGTTATCATCGTCTGGATTCTCGTCCTCTCTCTCCCTCTCTCTGACCGCTCCCTCTCTTACCCTCCCCCGGCCTCCCCCGGGCTTGATTATAGAATCTGTGCTTCTCCCTGGAAATGAAAAATGGATCCACTGTCCCATCTCTTTCCCCTTAGTGTGTGTGTGTGTGTGTGTGTGTGTGTGTGTGTGCGTGTTCATGCACTATGGGGGGTGTATGTGAGTGAAAGAGATAAATGTTAGAGGGGAGAAGTGTGTTGATGTGGAACTCTGTGTGTGTGTGTGTGTGTGTGTGTGTGTGTGTGTGTGTGTGTGTAGATAGATGTGGAGGAAGTGTGTGTTGATGGAACCAGTAAATTCTTAATGAGCAGGGAGGAGAGGCCTGTTGAAGCCCCGGGAGGTGAAGCTGATGAAGACTCCGACAGACCGAGCACACGGCGACAACAAAACACGACAATAAAAAGCCCCGCCCCCTCGGTTCCATATGTTCACGTGTTGATGAGAAACAGTTTAAAGTCGCGTCGTGCAGGAGGCGTCGTCTGTTTGAACTCATCACAGCGTTGATCAGTCGTGTTCGTCAAACACAATCTGAAAAATACCTCAACAACACCGTCCACAGACGTTCATGATCCCAGAGGAGGAATTTTAGTAACGTCAGTGATCCTGACTTCACGTCAGGGACGAGGAAATATCGACGGAGTCGGTCTGAAACCAATCGTCTGCATACGATTAATTATCATTTAAACTAATAACAAAGATAAAAACAATCATAAAGTGAAAGACTGAACCACGCCACCTCCTCTGGAGCCCCCCCCCCCGCCCTGCGTGCTTTCTAATGTGCTGGTAATTAAAAGTGTTTCATTAACATATTTGATTTCATTCACTCCCGTCACGGTCCATCGATCAGAGATCAGTCTGTGAATGACTCGTCGGCGTGGAAACATAATGAAGTGAAAACACTGGATAACGATCGATGCTCAGCAGCTTCCACGACGTCTCACCTCCTGTCGCTGGGACTCAAAACTCAGCGTGATTGTCACGGAGCTCGTGGTTACAGCTGTTGAGACGAATCTGCTGAGAACGATCAATAATCCGTCGTCACTGTGAAACGCAGCAGGCGTCAGACTGAGATTCATCACAAACACAAAGCTGCAGCATCGTCGAGTCGCTCCAGCAAAAAGAAACGTCAGCTCTTTCCTCACGTTGGCTTATTAATTTCACACTTCACTTAGCTGTGATTTCTGTCAGGCTGCTGCGGAGGGCCCCTTGTAGTTAGTGTGTAACACACACACACACACACACACACACACACACACACACACACACAGCAGAATAATGAGTGGCAGCACAGCAGGGAGTCGGGGGATGCTGGAGTTTTCACGCACAGGAAAATTGTTGTGCGCAGACAAACAGACACAATGATACTTGTGTAGTGAATCTTAAACCTGTCGGTGCCGTCTGTGAATGTGTCGCTCTGCTCGTCCTTTATTCGTTCACAGACGCACACGGTTACAAGCACAGCCTCTAAAATCAAGCTCGTTAGCGTCAATTAGATCTGAGATAAAACTGCTTGTAAAACACAACGAGGGAAACTGTTCAATGAGAATCTCTTCTCTTCATCGAAGAGTGAGACGTTTCAGTTCAAGAGGAGGACTCATGGGTTTCATGCTCAGATGTTGTAAAGCTTTCGCTCGAACAGCCGCTGCTTGCGCTTCGATTTGCTCTGCTTGTGCTCAAACTGTGCTCTTGCACTCCTGAGCTGCGGCTGCGGCTCTTCTCATGAGACATCTGCTCTCTGAACTCCTGCAGCTGCGACGGCTTTAAGATGAAACCAAACGATTTCAAAGAACAAATGAAAAGTCAATTGATGTCATCGACTTTTGGTTTGTGGTGAATTTCACCAAACCTTTGTTTTTTAAATCACTGAGCAACAAAATGATGAAGACGATGATTCAAGAGCAAAGAGAGGAACTCACCAACACACACACACACACACACACACACACACACACACACACACACACCTACTTAATAGCAGATGAAACAGAATCACTGACCAGGTCACAACAGGCCTGATCACTTGTGGTTATTGACTGACTATTGACTGGTCTTATGTTTACTGGCACACACACACACGCACACACACACACACACACACACACACACACACACACACACACACACACACACACACACACACACACACACACACACAAACACAACCTGCAGAGAACATGTAATGCATAACAATCATCTCTGAGACAAAGGGAGGAGGAGGAAAGGTGTGTGTTTGTGAGCGTCCATTCAAGTATTCATGAGCTGTGTGTGTGTCTGTGTGTGTGTGTGTGTCTGTTTGTGTGTGTGTGTGTGTGTGTGTGTGTGTTGTACCTGGAAGTAGCAGGTTGAAGCAGTAGCATGTGTCCTCAGACATTAAATTAGCGTGTGTGACATTCAACATTAAAACCTAATTATAAAAACATCTCTGAGTATTTATATTACACACACACACACACACACACACACACACACACACACACACACACACACTCAGTAGAAACACATCAATAATGACTGCGTGTTCTGAGTGACGTCGATCTCTCTCTGCTCTCAGTAACAACACTTGATGTGCGTCGCCGGCAGCTCGATGCATGTGAACCAGTCTGAGCAGCTGATTGAACCCGAGGCCACGGACTTCACTTTAAATTAGCATCTGCTCCTCAGACAGTTTGTGCCTCTGAGCAAAGCACTGGCTGCTCGTCCCCCCCGACCTCAACGTGCTCGCCACTTGGTCACATGTAGCTTTGAGGTGGAAAATGGGAATTCGATTGTCAAAAACATAAAAAACCTGCACAGAAACATCAGCTCCTGCGAAACCGAAGTGTTGCGCATCAACGTGCATTAATTCCAAAGCAGCCGTCAAGTTGAATAAAAAGCCTCGATGTGCTGCACCGACCTCAGAGGATTTAGAAACAGTGACAACACACCAGCATTAAAAATGTTAATATACACATGCAACACGTTTCCATGCTGAATGTGTCATAACTGATTGTGGTTGGTGTCATCAGCAGAAAGGATGGAGCAGCTCCCTGCGGCCGATGGACCGACACGGAAACGTGAAGGTGAGACTCGGAGCTGCGTCGCTGCCTCTGCCTCCTATCAGTCATCTTTAATAAGGTTCCACTCCCGTAGAGCTGACGATGGATGGAGGACACTTCACTGTGGCCTGTGCAGCTTCTGTCCCCTGATTTATCGGAGGAGGTTTTTCAGTGTGCAGAAGCTTCACACTTTATCAAACTTTATATTTATACTTCAATCACGGAGGAAACAAACGTACAGGAGAGAAAATAACTCCGGGAGCGTCACATTTGTTCTGCAGCTCCGTCTCTGGACTCGAATCTGTCGTAACAAGCAGACTTGACATTTGCGGAGCTCTCTCCTTGAAGCCCACGTTTTAAAGACCCCCGACCTTTCCTCCAACTCCTCATTCAGCACAATTTGAACATTTCTCGTTCCTCGCCCGCAGCTTAAACAAAAGCTGACTCATCATTAGCTGGTTCTGTCTTTTACTTTATTATATTCATGTTTTTATTTTTCATCAGTTTAATATTTAATTTAGAATCGTTTGTTATAATTCTTGATTAGAAATCTATAACATTACAAGTCTCGTCCCACCCTCAGGTCAGAGGTCGGAGAACCTCTCAGCCACCACTAGACAGGCCGCAAAACTCCCAGGAGCCTTTGCACCAACCTGGCTCGGTCCGTAAGAGTCACAGGAGGAAAGGTAAATCACCTCTGACGGGTACACGTGTGAGCACACATTTTATTTTCAGTCTTTTCTTTTATCTCCTTTGACTTTGCAGCGTCGGTTCTCTCTGCTCTGTGATGCTGTCTCACAGGAATCCTCCACTTCCTCTCATCCTTTAATATCATCTCTTCTCATCACTTCCCACCTGAGCTGCTTCTTCCTCGTCTTTCCCACGCTCTCTCCTCCTCACTCCTCCTCCTCCTCCTCCCATCTTTTCATCTCGTCTGATGCAGAAACTCATCGTTTCTGTTTTCGTTTTCTTTTCTCATTCACATGTTTTAAACCTTCATGTTTCTTTGTTCAGTCAAACAAACACAAAGCAACAAGTCACAGCATCGTGTTCGCTGCTGCTCATCAGTTCATCTTCCTCACAAACAAACAGACGGTGAAAACATAACTTCTGTGCCCCCCCCATCCCCCCCCCCCCCCCCCCCCTCAGGTACAGTCGTGTGCGGCGGTAACGGCACCGGCAGCACCTCCATCTCCTCTGTTACCATGGTAGCCATCCCCGACTGCGTCGACAACGCCACGCAGACGGACATCAGCTTCCAGGGCATCATGACGATGGGGAGGAGCAGAGGTCACCACCACCACCATCACCACCACGGCCGAGGAGGCTCCTCCTCCCCTCCCCCTCCTCCCCCCTCCCCTCCCCTCCCTCACCTCGAGGGACCGTACGGGATCAATGAGTTGTACGTCTCGACCTTTGTCTTCAAATGACAAAGAAAAACAAAAGACAGGTCTCCAGATATGAAATCTGTGGACGGTGATTGATTTTTTTGTCTCTCCCCCCCCCCCCCCCCAGCTGTGTGTTCGAGTACAATGACCCCAACGACTACTTTGACGTGTCTAATCATGAGGTGGACAGACAGGACGACCTGGAGTACGAGGTGAGGACGGTCTCAATCACTAGAAGTGGGAAGTGGAGACAAAGAGGAGCAGAACAATCAAATCAAACATAAACACTAAACAAGAAGGAGAGGAGAGAAAGAGAGGAGGACGAAGGGATGGAAACGTGAGGAATCAGTGAAGAGACGAAACAGAAAGTGAAAACATAAAGACGCAGGGTTTCTGCTCGTGAAGCAAAAAAACTCTGGGACACGTCGAAGTGTTCCGAGTGTTCAGAGGCCTAATGGACGGGTTTTAGCTGAATGGTCCTTTTTGTCTCTGCTCCACTGGTTCACTGCTGTTTCCTGAGATCATTATAGAAGTCAGTAAAGTGGAAACACTTTCTGGTGCCACAGAGACTTCCTCCTCCTCCTCCTCCTCCTCCTCCTCCTCCTCCTCCTTTCCTGCTTCATGCTCCATCTTTCCTCTGCTCGCTCTCTCCTTCCCTCTGTTCTTTTCTCAATCACACCATCGTTATATCAAGATAAATTACCTTGTTTTCTTTCTGCGATAACATCATTTACCTCTTTTGACGCCAAAATAAATCAGTTGCTCCGGTGCTCTCGAGCTCGTTCTCGAGCTTGTTCTCTATCTCGATCTCTAGCTCGTTCTCTAGCTTGTTGTTCTCGAGCTCGTTCTCAGCTCGTTCTCTAGCTTGTTGTTCTCTAGCTCGTTCTCAGCTCGTTCTCTAGCTTCTTCTCTGGCTCGTTCTCTAATTCTTTATATATTTTTACCAAACTTCCATTAACTCCCACTACTGAACATTTTATTTAACAGCACATACACAGGTTCAAACATGTATGATGTCATCATCAACATCAATATACATCCTGCTCGCTGCGCATTATAAATAAATATCATGTATAAACTTTTACAGTGTTCAATCAATCAAAGTTTAATTGTCTAGAAAGAAAAGAAAGAGAAAGAGAAAGAGAAAGAGAAAGAGAAAGAGAAAGAGAAAGAGAAAGAAGTCAAGACATTTCTGTTGTCCGACACTGAACCAAACACAAAACAAGCTGCACCAGCGCTCCTCATCATAAACCACCAACTCTTCCTCCTCCTCTTCCTCCTGCAGGAGGTGGAGCTGTACAAGTCCAGTCAGCAGGAGAAGCTGGGTCTGACCGTGTGCTACAGGACGGACGACGAGGAGGACCTGGGGATCTACGTGGGAGAGGTGACGACAGGAAACACTGATTCATTCCTTCCTTCGTCTCTTCATTCACTCAGCAAACATTTCACTCGTTCACTTCACCTCACACTGATTCATCCCTTCACTCGTTCACTTCACCTCACACTGATTCATTCCTTCACTCGTTCACTTCACCTCACACTGATTCATCCCTTCACTCGTTCACTTCACCTCACACTGACTCATCCCTTCACTCGTTCACTTCACCTCACACTGATTCATCCCTTCACTCGTTCACTTCACCTCACACTGATTCATTCCTTCACTCGTTCACTTCGCCTCACACTGATTCATTCCTTCACTCGTTCACTTCACCTCACACTGATTCATTCCTTCACTCGTTCACTTCACCTCACACTGATTCATCCCTTCACTCGTTCACTTCACCTCACTTCACCTCACACTGATTCATTCCTTCACTCGTTCACTTCACCTCACACTGATTCATTCCTTCACTCGTTCACTTCACCTCACACTGATTCATGCCTTCACTCGTTCACTTCACCTCACACTGATTCATTCCTTCACTCGTTCACTTCACCTCACACTGATTCATGCCTTCACTCGTTCACTTCACCTCACACTGACTCATTCCTTCACTCGTTCACTTCGCCTCACACTGATTCATCCCTTCACTCGTTCACTTCACCTCACACTGACTCATCCCTTCACTCGTTCACTTCACCTCACACTGATTCATTCCTTCACTCGTTCACTTCACCTCACACTGATTCATCCCTTCACTCGTTCACTTCACCTCACTTCACCTCACACTGATTCATTCCTTCACTCGTTCACTTCACCTCACACTGATTCATTCCTTCACTCGTTCACTTCACCTCACACTGATTCATGCCTTCACTCGTTCACTTCACCTCACACTGATTCATGCCTTCACTCGTTCACTTCACCTCACACTGATTCATTCCTTCACTCGTTCACTTCACCTCACACTGATTCATCCCTTCACTCGTTCACTTCACCTCACACTGATTCATTCCTTCACTCGTTCACTTCACCTCACACTGATTCATCCCTTCACTCGTTCACTTCACCTCACACTGACTCATCCCTTCACTCGTTCACTTCACCTCACACTGATTCATCCCTTCACTCGTTCACTTCACCTCACACTGATTCATTCCTTCACTCGTTCACTTCGCCTCACACTGATTCATTCCTTCACTCGTTCACTTCACCTCACACTGATTCATTCCTTCACTCGTTCACTTCACCTCACACTGATTCATCCCTTCACTCGTTCACTTCACCTCACTTCACCTCACACTGATTCATTCCTTCACTCGTTCACTTCACCTCACACTGATTCATTCCTTCACTCGTTCACTTCACCTCACACTGATTCATGCCTTCACTCGTTCACTTCACCTCACACTGATTCATTCCTTCACTCGTTCACTTCACCTCACACTGATTCATGCCTTCACTCGTTCACTTCACCTCACACTGACTCATTCCTTCACTCGTTCACTTCGCCTCACACTGATTCATCCCTTCACTCGTTCACTTCACCTCACACTGACTCATCCCTTCACTCGTTCACTTCACCTCACACTGATTCATTCCTTCACTCGTTCACTTCACCTCACACTGATTCATCCCTTCACTCGTTCACTTCACCTCACTTCACCTCACACTGATTCATTCCTTCACTCGTTCACTTCACCTCACACTGATTCATTCCTTCACTCGTTCACTTCACCTCACACTGATTCATGCCTTCACTCGTTCACTTCACCTCACACTGATTCATGCCTTCACTCGTTCACTTCACCTCACACTGATTCATTCCTTCACTCGTTCACTTCACCTCACACTGATTCATCCCTTCACTCGTTCACTTCACCTCACACTGATTCATTCCTTCACTCGTTCACTTCACCTCACACTGATTCATTCCTTCACTCGTTCACTTCACCTCACACTGATTCATCCCTTCACTCGTTCACTTCACCTCACACTGATTCATTCCTTCACTCGTTCACTTCACCTCACACTGATTCATCCCTTCACTCGTTCACTTCACCTCACACTGATTCATCCCTTCACTCGTTCACTTCGCCTCACACTGATTCATCCCTTCACTCGTTCACTTCGCCTCACACTGATTCATCCCTTCACTCGTTCACTTCACCTCACACTGATTCATTCCTTCACTCGTTCACTTCACCTCACACTGATTCATCCCTTCACTCGTTCACTTCACCTCACACTGATTCATTCCTTCACTCGTTCACTTCACCTCACACTGATTCATCCCTTCACTCGTTCACTTCACCTCACACTGATTCATTCCTTCACTCGTTCACTTCACCTCACACTGACTCATGCCTTCACTCGTCTGTGGCCTGATGCAGTTTCTCCTCCTCCTCCTGTTTTCATTAAATCAATCACTCCTCTTTCTATTCATCTCTTTATTTATTACATCCATCTTCACTTTGATTCATCTGTTAATCCTTTGAATCATTCACCCAATATTCACTCAGTTTATCCTGACTCACTCATTACTATTCATTTATATGTTGTTTAATTCATGAAGTCATTTATTTATCCATTCATCCTTTGCCTCTCTCTCTCTCTCTCTCTCTCTCTACTCAGGTTAATCCAAACAGCATCGCAGCTAAAAACGGACGAATCCGAGAGGGCGACCGAATCTTACAGGTACTCAAACCTGTTTTTTATGTCTCGAGCATGAACTGTAACTCAGCCCAAGTAAAAGTAACTTTACCCTAAAGTATAAATAAATGTACAGTTACTGCCGCTGGCACATTAATTTTTTTGGTTGCACCTTTTTTCCTGAAGAAAACATGAATGAAGTCTCACTGAGGTTGAACTCTTCGTCACTCGGTGACTCTTCCTGAAGCTCCAGACAAACGGTCACAGTTCGTTCAGACGAGTGATGAAGAGAAATATCTCCGTACTCATGTGTGATCACTGTCGACCTTCAGGTCGGCTAAAGGCTTCTCCTGAAAACACAAACGCGTCCTCTGACGGGTCGACTGACGCTGTCAGCGTTTAAAATAGATTCAAATCAAACTATGTAAATTTATACCTGAAACCCTCGGGACGGACTCGTCCAATCAGAGCGAGCCGTCAGCAGCCCGGTTACTGCTGCCCTAAAAATAGACGAGAGAGATGGAGGTGGTGGTGGGGGGAGGGGAGGGGGGGGGGGGGGGGGTCACCACTCAGCTGTTTGTCACAGACGACTCATAAAACTGTCACTTCGAAAATAATCTGGTTTTCATGAAAACATACAGATGTTCCTCAAGGACGGTTCCTGCTCGTACTTTTTACTAATTTAGAGAATTTAAATCTGATGAGAAGTGAAACCACAAAGTTTCACTTCTCATCAGATTAGATCAGTTTCTAAAATCATTGGTCTCAGGAATCGGATCAGAACTTGGCTCAAATCGTTCAGCGAGTTTCCAGATGATCACAAAACACAAAAACACTGAACAGACTTCTACGTTTTCTAGGTTTGTTAAGATTTTGAAGATTCGTCAACATGTGACACATTAAAGTTAAAGTTTTGACTTCAGTGATGGAGCTGCTGTGTTCATTCAGGAAAGTTAGCGTTTGACACAAAGTAAAACTGAGCGAAGACACATGAGACGTCAACCTGCTGCGTAAAGTTTGTGTTGTGTTGGAACAGTGGACGTCCGCGTCTCTGTCCAGATTAAACTGCTTCATGTTGAAGTTTTAAATCTCAACATGTTTCTATCTTCGGGGACAAATCGTACAAAAACATTAATAATATACAATTTTTATTTTTCTGACACAACTTACTTATAAGTACTTAAAACTATTTGTAGATTAAAGAAACTGCAGCAAGTTATCGTTATTAATTCAAATGAAATGTGAAATCTCTGAAATAAAACACACACACACACACACACGCTCTGACTGGGGAAAGGTAAAGTTGCAGATGTGATAAGAATAGACCAGCAGCGACGGGTATCGCCATGGTTACCTGGCAGCAGCTCGACCTATGGCGTCTGCACCAGTTCCCATGACACCCGTCACCACATGGATAAAGGTCCGTGTGGTGTCTCCCTGTGCGTTCGGGGGGGGACGTACAATATGGACAAACACAAACCGGACACACGTGTGACAGGGTTCATACATGTTCCGGTTGGTGGAGGAGCAAACACACGGAGGAGATTGTGTTTATGTGAATGTAACTGAGACACGATGTCGTTATCGTCTCCTCCAGATTAACGGAGTCGATATTCAGAACAGAGAAGAAGCGGTGGCCATTTTGACCCGAGAGGACAGCATCAACTTCTCCCTGCTGCTGGCCAGGCCCGACATAGAGGTGACACAACACAACGAGACACAAAACAACACACACAACACAACACAACGAGACACAAAACAACACAGCCCAATGGGACAAAACACAACATGATGCAACGAGACACAACACAACATGATGCAACGAGACACAACAAACCATAACAACTCCCGGTTCTACCTCAGTGTTCATGTAAGTGCAGAGAACCAGGAGACGTTTGTTCTGTGACCTTCATCTCCATCCTCTTCCTCATTTTCTGGTCCAGAAACAGTCGTCTCATCCACAACCTCAGGTTTGACGTGTCTCCACTGTTTCACGTCTCAGTCTCCGCAGCCTAGTTCAATGACCTACTTTCTGCTGCTGCTGCAGGAGGCCGAGCAGAGAGCGTTCACAGTGTGGTCACAGTCTCACAGCAGGGACGCCACATGTAGAAAGTACTGTGAGGCTGGAAACATTAACCAGGTTCCTGCACTCCGGCCGTCACAGCTGGATAATTACACCGGCGTCCTGTCGGGAGTCAAACTGACGCACCTACAACCAGGGCGGGACAATTTCACGCTGTCCTCGCTACACCTGGCGTTCTATGGGTCGGGAAAAACATCTAAGAGCAGCGGAGAAATCTGAGAGCGCACGTTTCAAGTGCACAGAAGCAGCTTGAGCTCGAGGAGCTGAAGCTGGAGCTCAGTTTGAAATCTCAGTTCAGGGATTCACTCCGTTCCATTCTAGTTTAACATTATTAAAACCTAGTTTCATGTTCACGATGGGCTTTTCCCTGAATGTCATAAACACACACACACACACACACACACACACACACACACACACACACACACACACACACACACACACACACACACACACACAACCATGATAAATGTGTGCAGCGTGACAGCAGGTCCCAGTGTGAGTCCACATGTGCTGACGGAGGAGGAACTGCAGGACGGTATATTCATACATGTCGGTTAAAACACACGTCATACATATTCATCGACTGTGTGTGTGTGTGTGTGTGTGTGTGTGTGTGTGTGTGTGTGTGTGTGTGTGTGTGTGTGAGCCGTCACTCACTCAGTACTTAGAGAACTCTGACACTAGATCTGAGAAGTGACGGATGTTTAATCAATGAAGCAAATAATAAATTAGGACGTGATGCGAAACAGGAGAAAACGAGACAGAGCAGAAATATTCAGAAGAGTGATCTTTAAAATTAATTCAAATACAACATGTACAATATCACAACATATTCAATCTTACCATATTTATATGAGATGAAGTTCAGGCTACTTGATGAAATAATGAAATAGAAACGATTGAAGCTTTAAATAAAAGAACGTCTCAGCCGGTGACGGGTTATTAAAGATAATCACTGATCCCTGAGTAATCCTAATATTATAACTTTTTCAATGACTCTGTGGGGGGGGGGGGGGGGGGGGGGGGGGGGGGGGGGGTTATATTTATAGAGGCCGATAACCTGCTGAAGAGAGAGAGAGAGAGAGAGAGAGAGAGAGACGAAGGGGAAGAGATGGAGGAATCAGACGGATGGAATGATGAGGGGTGAAGGAATGATGGATGAAGAGGAGTAAATAGAAGAGTAGATATTCATCTTGTGTGTTCTATTGTTTCTGTCAAGGTCACACACACACACACACACACACACACACACACACACACGATACATTCACACACACACACAGTTCTACTGGAACAACACTAATGTAAACATCTCTGAATTATATTCACACAGGATTTAAACTGATGGTGTGGAATAGAAATATAAATATTATTAAGAAACAGAACATTTAACAAACACGCATGAAGCTGAAGGCACAACAACACACACACACACTAACACACACACACACACACACACACACACACACACACACAAGAAGAAGAAGCGTTCACACACAACTCCAACACAAACAGACTCAGCAGTGTTTCCAAACTTCTCCTCCTCAGCAGCTCTAGAACTTCAGAGTTGTCACGGTGACACAAACAGCAGAAGTAATAAAAGTTTCAACTCTGATCTCGTCTCAGAATGAAAACCCCGTCGACCCAGAGGAGGACATGGAGCTGACGCTGGAGGGAGGAGTCTTCCACACAAACCCTCGAGCTTCCTCCTGCTCCCTCAACTCGCCTCATCTTTCAGGCTACTATCGCCTCCGCAGAGGAGGAGGAGGAGGAGGAGGAGGAGGCCTGCCCTGCCCTGGAGGAGGTGGAGATGGTGCAGCAGGTGACGTGGAAGTGGAGGAGGAGGAGGATGAAGAGGACGGAGAGAGAGGAGAGCAGGAGGACAGAGACCCACCAGTCCCTCTCCCTCCTCTGCTCAACCTGGCTCCGCTGCTGTCCAACAGCCAGGAGCTGGACAGCGGCGTGGGCCGGACCGACGACAGCACCCGCTACGAGGAGCTGTCGGAGCAGGACCTGCTGGGGGAGCAGACCAGCGCCTGTAACACCAACACCACCAACACGCCGGGGAGCATCAGGAAGTTCAGACCCAGCCCCAGGTAGGACACAGACTTAGCGTCGGCCCTGAAGCCTGACATCCGACAACGTGGCCGCTAACAGATCACCTGTCTCCTCCGCTCCCCAGGCCCAGTCCCAGACTCAGCCCCGGCCTCGGGCCGAGCCCCAGGCCGACGCCCAGCCCCGGACGAGGAGACACCACCCCTCCTTTCCTCCACCTGCGAGACCTGCAGCTCAGCTCAGACTCTCTCCCCGGCCTCGAGTGGACGGCTGGAGGAGGACCAGGAGCAGCCGCCTGCAGCCCACACCACCACCACCCCCCC
Source organism: Paralichthys olivaceus (assembly GCF_024713975.1). Lineage (NCBI taxonomy): Eukaryota > Metazoa > Chordata > Actinopteri > Pleuronectiformes > Paralichthyidae > Paralichthys > Paralichthys olivaceus. Next base: position 27,199,729 of record NC_091098.1, read on the forward strand.
CACCACAAGGTCAAATATTTACTGATCAACCAATCAGACATTTTATATATTTTATTTATATATTTATTTATATATATATAATTATTTATCTGTCAAGAAATGATACACAAAGATCCACATGTGTTAACTCCGAGCTCCTGTTTCCTCAGCGTCAGTTTATTACACGATCAACAGATTTCCCTAAAACTTTATGAAGACATGACCTGATGATCCATTAAAATGTTAAACTAACATGGTGGATCTCCCTCAGTTTTTATTAACACTATTAAAACTATTCAGTCATTTTCTGTCAATTAACCAATGATTTCATCTTTAGAGTTCATTTTAAAGCGTCAGGTATCGTGGAGGTCATCCGGGGCCCAGAACAGATTCTTGCCCCGGGGCCCCTAATGAGGAAAATCCGCCCGTGGAAGGCACAAATTAAAATACTGTGACAGGATCAATGAAACACTGCTCGGGCCTGTTGTTGGTTTCTGGCTTCTAACTGACCTCTGACCTGCAGCACCACCACCACCATCACCACCAGCCGCCTCTGACCATGATGATGATGATGCCGGGCCTGACGGAGGAGGAGTGCCAGCGATACAAGGAGCTGCTGGAGATAAAATGTGAATACGAGAGACGACATAAAAAACACCACAAACAGATGGTGAAAACCGATCGTGAGGATGTGCAGGCAGAAGGCAGAGGAGTACAAGAGGAGGCAGAACAGGAAGGAGAGGACGCCGCTTCCTGCCCGGTGGTGGACGTGAACTGCAACGAGACCCTGAGTGAGCACGAGATGGCGCTCATCGATGAGGAGTTGCGCCACCTGGAGTTTAAATGCCGTAATATTCTCCGGGCACAGAAGATGCAGCAGCTGAGAGAGAGATGCCTGAAAGCCTGGATGATGGAGGAGGAGACGGTGCGACCGGGCGCCTCAGAAGCAGGTAACCATGACAACAAGTGAAGAGGGAGCGTGACATGAATCTGTTTATTTTAGAATTAACATTTTATTGGAGCTTGTTTTTTTAATTCAGATTAACTCCTGATCGTCACTGTGCAGGTTTGAATGTGACGATGCAAACTTTTTTTCTCGTAGACGTGGTTAACGTGGATAACGATGACAACGACGACCCTCATCATCACGAGTTGTCGTCCATCAACGAGCTCCCGGAGCGCGAGCGATCGGACGACAAAGACAGCACCAGCGCCTACAACACCGGAGGTGAGAGCTGCCGGAGCACGCCATTGGTCAGCACGGAGCAGATCCCGCCTCTGCAGGAAGAGGAAGATGAAGCGGGGCGGCGACTGATGTCTCCGCCTCCTTTCCTCCCCCTCAGTCACCTCCCCCCTTTGAACTCCCCTCTGACCCCGCGGCGTCACAGGCGGGACCGAGAGAGACGCCACTCAAACCTCAGCTGCTCCTTCTCCCCAAGCACCTACAGGAAATGCGAAACAGCCAATGGCAACGGGGCAAATGGCTCAAGCTCCACCCCCTCCACACCCTCCAAGTTCAGGTCCTCATGTTTATTTCGCTGATGCTAACACGTCATTATGTTCAGCTTTGTGAAATTGCAGGTGTGGATCTGAGTTACGTTTAAATATCGCCCCACGTGTTTCTGTTTCCATCATCAGGTCTCTGACCAGGGAGGGGGCGTCGTCTTCAAGAAGGGGTGTGGTCGAAAGAGGGCGGAGCTACATAGCAGGTACGTGTTAACGTTTGACATTAGCAGTTTTGCGGTTTTCCACTGATCAACAGCGGGTGGCGCTAATTCACCAACAAATAACAGCAGTGTGCCGACAACAAGTCATGAAGAAGAAAACGCTTGAATCCAAAAGTTGACCCTCATGTAATATTTACAGTTTTTTAAAACTTTGTACTATATTCGGTAACATTGCAGATGGAGCCGCCAACAGGTCTGGAGGTGGAAGTGCAGAGTCCAGTCCCTATTTCTCCCGGCGCCACCACGGCCACAACAAACCACCGGAGCGCTACCAGAGCTGTATGACGCTGCCCTCCGAGGGCCTGGTGGACCCCCTGGACCGAGTCAGAGACCGAGCGAGGGCCGAGGGTGAGGAGAGGGGGGTGGGCACAGGGAGCAGCGGCCCGGCCAGTCCGAGGAGTGTGAACAGCGCCCCCTGTGGTCTGGAGGACCGCCACGCTGGCGCCTCGCGGTTAGGACTGGTCTTACCACTTGGGCTGACGCAGTCGTCACCAACGGCCTCACGGCAACGCATGGAGTGGAAGGTAAAGAGCGTGAGACTGATAATGGAGTCAGCACGGAGGCTCTTAAAGGTGGTCTCAGGTTCTCAGGTGGTCGTGACACATTTTTAAGATGAGTGAGTTGGGAGAAGGTCCAACTTTTATTTTGAAGGACCCATGCGCCAATAATAAAAATAATAATAAAACTTTACTTAAGTAGAGCTTTCCAAAAACAAATCAACAAAGTGCTTCACAAACATCTGCCGATCTGAGATCACCAGCAGGTTTGTACGGGATTAAACAACATCCTCCCGTCGCCCTGACAACAGCGTCCAAAACAAACATCATCATATCAGCAGCTAATTCAAACAATGGTAAACATGGCCGAACCAAAGAAGGAGAAGGTTTTATGAGTTTTATACAATGTCGAGTGTAAGGAAATGTAGGTTGCAACTCAATGATCCAGGATCAGCGTGGGTGCTGAGGTTAAATCCCGACTCCATCGAGGTGAAGGACACATAACGTCTCTACGTCTGCCTGCCTTTAGTGTGACTTCATTAAGACAAGATTTGTCCTGTCTGCAGGTAAAGATCCGCAGCGATGGGACCCGCTACGTGGCCAAGCGGCCGGTCAGGGACCGTCTGCTGAAGGCCAGAGCCATGAAGATCAGGGAGGAGCGCAGCGGCATGACGACTGACGACGACGCTGCCAGCGAGATGAAACAGGTAGAGTCCAAACAGTGATCACAGAAATCTTTCCATCTGTCAACCAGCAGAAGTTTAACGATGTCACTTTGTGGAGTGAAAACACTTTAAGGCTCAAACTGCCTGAAGAGACGATGGGAGCGCCCAGGAAACTCTCAAAGGTTTTCAGGGTTTGTTCACATGACACAACTCTGGGAAATCTGTTCTCAGATCTGCAGCTCAAGTTCTTAGATCTACTAGACAGAAATTAAAAGTTAAAACACTCAACAGATTTTTAGACAACTTCTAAATTCTGTCTTTTCTAAGAGGGTGAAGTTGCTGTGAGAATTTCTTCAAGTTCACCTGAGAATCAAGAACAAAATATTTCAAACGTTGCACAGTCTCTGCTTGAACTTTGTTCAGTGTTTAACTCACTTGTTTGTTAAATCAGATGAGCTTGATTCTCTCGATTTCTCGAAACAGGGCCGCTACTGGAGCAAAGAGGAGAGGAAGCAGCAGCTGCTCAGAGCCCGAGAGTACCGACGGAGACGAGAGTTCATGATGCAGAGCCGCCTGGACTACCTCCGAGGAGACAGGTACGTACGAGGACTCAGGGTAACGACTGAATCCAGATGAATTTCTCCATGAAGTTCGGATTATTAACAGCGACCTACGTCTATAAACTAAGAACATACAGAGTGAAATATTTGAGATGGATGGAGAAGAGATTCACGGTGTATAAGAATTTAATTTGCATTTTAAATGAGTTTTCCTTGAGGTTTGTCACGAGTGTTCAGCAGCATGAGATTAAGATGAGTGTCAACTGTGAAATCCTCTTACCTCCTCCTCCTGCTGATGATGATGATGATGATGATGATGATGATGAGACGTTACCATCCTGGAGACAAACTCATCGTGAATCCAAATTCTCTGAAAACAGCTGAAACAAAGAAGAATTCTTAGTTTCAGGTTCCACGCTGACTCACATTCATCATCGTGATCACATTAACCTGAGTCGACGTCTTAAAGGCCTGAAACATAAATCAGGTTTTTTAAACAATGTGTAGGAAAGATTTATTTTAATGAAATGTAATCGTATATATTTTATGTCTGCGTAGTTAAATGTTATTTCAATAGTATAATTTCTTTTTACTTGGAAAGCAAAGTCCTGACAGATAACATAAAGCCTATTTTTTATTATTTCATTTGCAGGGACCCGACTTTAGAGCACTGCTCCTCCCGACAGGACTCCCCCAGCAACAACATCCTGTCACTGAGCCACAAGAAGATCACCAAGAAGAGGAACCGGAGAATCCTCGACAACTGGATCACCATCCAGGAGCTGCTGGCTCACGGCTCGAGGTCGCCGGACGGAAAGAAAATATACAACCCTCTGCTTTCTGTGACCACGGTGTGAAATGAGGGCGGAGACGAGAACAGAGGGATGAAAGTGAAAATACAAACTTGGACCTAAAGGATCGAAGCTTCAGATTTGAAAACTTTTACTGGTTCAAACTGTCCAGTGAACTGAACCAGAGGGAGGGAGACATGAAGGAGTCACAGAAATGAGGAGGCAGAAAGAAGTGCTTCTGAAAAGCTGGCCTTGAGTCTGAAAGTAACTTTATACATTTGTCTATCGTGGAGGTAGAAGAGAGAATATATGAAATTAAAGGATCCTTATCTTTCACCTGAAGACGACAGGTTGTCTTTTCAAAATAAGACGTTTTTAAAGAGAGCTTTGTTGTGACTCATGAAAACATCTTTGTCTTAATTTAATTATAAAAAGGGGAGAGGCTCCTGACACATGACCTCACTTGGGACTTCCTCCTCAGACCTCGTTGCTTTAACTCGGTTCAGGCACCATCACCCTCCGAGTAAAAGGAAGTAAAGCTAACGCAGCCACAATAAGGGTGGAGCAGTTACTTTTGTAAACACTACTCCTGGTATCATGTTGGGTTTTTTGAGTTGTTGCACAAAAAATTCAAGCGAGCACAGAAGCAGCATGAGCACAAGGAGAAGAGCTGAAGCTGGAACACACATTCTGTTCATCAAGGAAATATCTGAGTGCAAGCGCACAGTCTGAGCACAAGCACAGCTCGAAGCACAAGCAGCGGCTTTAAAGCTTTATAAAAATCTGATCACTAAGTCCAGCTCTCAAACTGAACAGAGGGAAAACAAACCTAAAATCCATCCAGACCTCCTGTGGACGGAGCTCAGGTTCAGTCAGTGTCACATGATCTGCAGTGTGATGTAACACAGAGTCTAAGAAAAGCTGAACGCAACTCGTAGATACAACAACCTTCAAACGTCTCACACACTTTGTTTTCATATTAAGCTTCATTTGATTTCCTCCTCTTCACTTTGTACAGAAACATCTGGTGACGACACATATTCAAAATAGAAGCAGAGTATTATTGACGCAGCCGGAGGCCGAGCTTCAGCGTCAACACCTCGATGGAAAACTCCTCCTTTTATACCCGACGGTCAGATCTCATCGATCTGTGCAGTTCATCTCATGCCTTTCAATTTAAAGGTGCATCATTTTCCCACAATGCCTTCTGAAGACTCCAGGGGACCGATATGATTGTTATCTGACTGTTTGTTTTTTACCTTACTGTGACACGTTACATATATTGATATTGTGTCCATTAGAGTGTGTTGCTCATGAGGTTTATCGTTGGCAGCAGGGTGGTGGAAGATGGCAGGAGATATTATAATGCATGAATTAAGTACTGAGCTAACTCTTGAATCTAAAGTCCTGTAGTACAGAGCCTTGTGCAGACATGTTCTAGTAGTGAAAGGTGTGAAAGTGCTAAAAATAAGAGTTCATTAAAAGAAATGAATTAATATGCGTCGAGTAAAATGTTCCCTGCTCTCTTTGTTTTTTCTTTCATTCCAACCATCGGATGGAAAAGTTAAAAATATGAAGAGTGTTGACTTTTATCTGTTTTCTTTGAAAGTAACTTAGTTCTTGTGTTAAACCATACGGAGCCAACACCATGAGTTCTCAGCTCCGTGAAGTCACAGGAACTTATTTCAAGAAACGAGAAGGAGATGATCCTGCTGACGGAATAATGGCTACAACGACCTGTTCCACTCCAGAGAAGGACGTAGTCTTAGAGGGACACGTCCTCCAAAGCAGGCGGCCCCCGAACTTGGACACAGGTATATTGTGGTTCCAGTGAACACAGCGACCTCTAGAGGAAGCCAGCGGGACTGCAGACTTGGAACAGCACTGATTCAAATCCTCCAACACTGAGCGAACAAGAGGGAGAGAGGTTGAGTTGTAGGTTGAACACAGAGTTTAGTGAAAGATGGAGAGCTGAGGGGCTTTAGAGATCTGCTGGGAAGGGAGGAGGAGGAGGAGGGAGAGCAGGATGGAGGTATAGAAATGAATATTCTACTTCATGGCACAGCACAGTAAATATAAAACATCAGGTTGGACAGGAAGTATGATGCTGCACAGATGAAAGATGAGAGAGTGAAGATTAGAGAAGTCAAACTGAAAAAGGAGAAGTAATGAGGGATGATTAAAAAACAGCAAGGCAGAGAAGGGGAGGAGGGTGAGAGAGAGGTGGAAGAAAGGATGAATACAACCATAGAGGGATAAACTGGAATAACATCAGAGCAGCTCCTAACGGGGACAGGACCAATCCATCACAGCTGACAGGCGGAGACGACTCTGCTGCTGCGATGACGGAGGAACCAGTCCAGGTCCAGAGAACACACAACCAACACCAACACCGTTCTACATCTCGTGAGTTGGAGGCAGAGATGAACACATCTCGTTTAGATTAATTAACCGTTCGGACAAACAGATTGAAAACACCTCTGAACAGAGAGAGGAGTGGCATCCCAGTGAAATCATTCTGATTCTCGTTTAGTCTCAGACAACAAGCGGTTTGAGACGTGGCACCACCTGCAGGACGAGTCAGAAGGTGCCGCAATCACAGGCCACCCAAAATAAAAAGGCGAAACGACAATCAGATGACTTCAAGTGGATTAACTGCAGGAACCAACATGCAACGTTAGAACTCGGCCTCTCCTGTCTGATTTCCAGGTCGACACCAGTGAAGCGGACACATTACGCCCCCTGCTGGTTCTCTGCTGCAGCACCTCAGACCTGCTGCAGGGATTTTAAACAGCTTCCTGGTCCAGTTTTGTTTTTATCCTAAATGAAAGTAAAATGCATTTAAGTCGTTAGTTTTCTAATTTATTCAATTAGTAACTAACTTTTTTTATCTGAACCTGTTTATGTTCACACACTTCCTCTGACATCACACAGAGGGGAGGGACTCCGTCATTTAGAGAAGTGAGAAGTTTCTGATCGGTCAGTGAACAAAAAGCAGAAGCAGCTTCAACCATCAGAGCCTCGACATGAACGTCAGGTACACTTTGATCTGCAGCTTCTTCCTCTGTGAGTATCTTCGTCATTCATCAAACTCTCTTCTCCCTCTGATCAATGATGTTCAGACTATTTCATATTTATTGAGAAACAGCCTGATTTCAGATCTTAAAATATCTCCCCCCACTATAATCTGCATTTGTCTCAAATAATTAAAATAAAACGATTCTTAGGATAAAAATTTGATCTAAAAAGAAAAGCTGATTATCTTAAACACGAGATTTAACGTGTCTCAACCTCTAAACTCTGAGGAGTCGAGGGTCAGAATCATTCTCTTATCTCATCTGCTCCATATTTCTCCTGAGAGAAGGTTAAAGAGAAGCAGATCAGAATTTTAAAAGTAGCCTCAAGGTTCCTTCAGTAAAAAGAGTTTACGCAATAAAGTACATTTTCTATATGAATGTCATTAAAGAGACAAACTAACAGGAAGTGGACTCTGAGTCCACGAGACAACTGGTCAAACGCTGAAGACATTTCCTGAAGGTGTCAGATCGAATGTGTGAGGTCACTGTGACCTTTGACCCCCAGAATCGAATCAGATCGTTCTTCAGCCAAAAAGTTTGTTTCAGATTTTAAGAAACTCCCTCAAGTCAGAGGACGACCAGAAAACAAGAAAACCAGAATATAGTGTAAGAGATCTGTGTCCATATCAGCTGGTTCTGAACATGGACCGTGAACACATCGTCATGATTAACACAAACACAGAAACAACACAACAACTGCAGTTTGTCTCTTATTGAGCTAAACACATCAGAAATACACACAACACGTGGAGCAGTCATGTTAGAGTCATCGTGCTAAAGTCATCGTGCTAAAGTCATCGTGCTAAATTCAGTGTGCTAAAGTCATCGTGCTAAAGTCATCGTGCTAAAGTCATCGTGCTAAAGTCATCGTGCTAAAGTCATCGTGCTAAAGTCAGTGTGCTAAAGTCATCGTGCTAAAGTCATCGTGCTAAAGTCATCGTGCTAAAGTCAGTGTGCTAAAGTCATCGTGCTAAAGTCAGTGTGCTAAAGTCATCGTGCTAAAGTCATCGTGCTAAAGTCATCGTGCTAAAGTCATCGTGCTAAAGTCAGTGTGCTAAAGTCATCGTGCTAAAGTCATCGTGCTAAAGTCATCGTGCTAAAGTCATCGTGCTAACATCACGTGTTCTATATGCAAAGTAACACACTGCTTCACACGTCACAATGTTCAGTGAAAGTTAACACAACACAGATAAAACCACATTTTCAAAGGTTCAGCAGAACTACACACCTGACACATGTGATGCGACGAGTCTTCTTCTGTGGTCTGTTTAATGGCCCAGAGCTCCCCCTTCAGGAGTCTGCAGGAATCACTACTCAATCACAAGCAACTCTTCTTCTCCTTCTTCTCCTTCTTCTCCTTCTTCTCCTTCTTCTTCTTCTTCTCCTTCTTCTTGTTCTTCAGCTCCACAGGTAACTCTTTACTCTCTTTACTCATGTTTTTAACTCTATGAATCATTCTGAACTTTACTGAACTTATGCTTTTGAACCTTTTCCTCTTTTTATTGAAAATACTGAAAGAAAAAAAAAAATCAAAATGTTCAACGTAACAGCAGCAGAAGGAGAAGACCAACGGATGGACACACAACACAACAGTTAGACATTTAAAAAATGCATTAATACAAATAAATAATTCCATAATTCCATTCTGTCCCAATGACTGTGTTTAGAAACCGTTCTACAAATATCTGCCACCGTCAACTTTGGACTGTCAGCGTGTTCTGACATCCCACAAACAATCAGCTGCTTTTTAAAAGAAATCTTTACTCGCACAGAAAAACTCTGCAGGAGATTAAAAGATGATGGAGAAAAGAAAGATGTGAAAGAAAACAGGAACATTCAGTCTCTGTGTTTCACCACAGTCACAGACGTACATTTACGATCAGACTAATGATAATGAACTACTGACTGCTCTTGTGTGTCTGTTCAGCTGTTGGCAGTGCAAAGATCCTCGTCTACTCAGCTAATGAAGGAGGAAACATCACCGTCCAATGCTCCCTCTCGTCTATTCAAAGCAGAAAGTTCTTCTGTCTGGACAAATGTACAGCAGCAGATATTCTCATTGAAACGACAGAGAACTCAGCGAGGATTGGCCGATACAGCATCAACTATCAGAATCAAGGTTATCAAAAAGTTCTGTCAGTGACCATCACACAGCTGAGCAAGTCTGACTCTGGAACGTACCAGTGTGGCAGCGGCACATTTCCCAGGATGGAGAAGTTACAGATCATCGTCACTGATGGTGAGCCTCAACTCAAATACATGGAAATGTGTCGCCCGTCTGAATACGGGCTGCAGTACCTGTTTTAAACACTTGCTGTCAGTCTTTCAAATTGACCCTGTGAGTTCAGATGTTTGTCTTCTCAACAGTTTATCTGGACAGAAGCTCTGAAGTGAAACCGCTCTATAAAAGAAGTGGAGAGAACGTCACTGTTGAATGTGCCTTCACTAACCCTGGAACAATGAAAACCTTCTACAGAGAAGAAGGTGGAGAGAAAATGAACATGCTCGTCCAAACCACTGGTGACAAACATCACAGAGGCAGATACAGCATCGTCTTTATAACCGGCTCCAAAAGAAAAGGATTCGTGTTTGTGACCATCACAGACCTCGTCACGTCTGACTCAGGACGGTACAGATGTTCTGTGGGCGGAGAATCATACAGACACTTTGACGTCATTGTCAGAGATGGTAAGTTTCCACTGAAGCTGTCAAAGCTTCTTAACGTTGGTTGATCGTTCGTCAGATTTCCATTAAACCTGGCGGAGGGACGTGGGGTCAGGGAAGATTTCAATTTAAATGAACTGAATTGAACTTTGATCCAGATCCTAATAAGGTTTCAGTGATTTCTAGTTTGTAAATAACTGACTTGTAGTTTCTCTCCGGATCATCTGTCGTCAGGATTTCTGTGAATCTGTGTATTTTTCCCTCAGAATCCACAAGTTCACCAGCTTCACCTGAAACAACCAAACCGTCCGAGACACAGCCGGTGGAGACGACAGGTAAAAACACACACTGGCTTCATAGATCGACAACTACGTTTTCTTTTTCAAGTACATGTAACTACATCCTTTCAGTGCCTATTAAAGCCCAAACACTGATTTAAATATGTGTCCTGTATAAACCTCAGGGGCTGATGCGTCGTTCTCGACCAACGACGTGATGCTGCCTGTGGGACTGACGCTGGTCGTCATGGTTGTCCTGTTATCAGGGGCTGCACTGATATTCTGCAGAAACAGGACTAACAAACCCAGAGGTGAGACAACAGGAAATATACACACATGTACACACTTGTACACACTTGTACACACTTGTACACACATGTACACAACAACTGGATCTTCAGTTTTCAGTGAACATGAGAATCATTGTGACTGAAACACAGAGTCTGATTCAACACACAAACAATGAAGCTGAGATTCAAAAGTTTAAGTGCAGAAATAATGAGATGAAGGAAAACGTACAAAGAGTCGAAACACAGAGGAGACGGAGGACGAAGAAGTCGACTGCAGGACGAACAGGTGACGGAATGACAACAGGAAGTAGAAACAGAAATGCAAAATAAGACAGAAAATGAGGTCATGTCTTCCATCGTGTCCACGTGAGATGTGAGAATCACGTAGATGCAACATCCTGAAACTTGAAGTGAATATTAATGAATCTGATTCTTTCTAAGCTTTGGAACTGTTCGTCCCCAACTCCATCTTTGAATATATCTTTTCATTTGAAGAATTAAGACAGTCCCTCTTGTGGACAGTGGATGACAGGATACTGAGGGAAGGGAAACAGAAAGGTTTTGATTTGACTGATAGAACCTGTGTTCTCAGCTTCTGCTGCTGAAGCTCCAGATGTTAATTCAGGCCCGTTTGATTTGAACTTGTTTTTCAGAACCTCCCGTGGAGCCACGTCGTGCTTCTGTCCCTGAGGTGAGGAAACTTTGACCAACATCCGGAAACGATTTGACAAAAAGATAAAGTCCTTGTAACTTAAAGTGAGATTTTTGAAAAAAAAACAATTCAGATGGAACGTTGCATCACAGTGACAGGAAACAGTTTGTGGAACAATCTCAACAAAGAATCTAAAACAAAAAAAACTGTGAAAGTCAGTTTGTTGAGGAAATACACTGAACTTAGGAACTAATAAATGACGTGAGGGGCTGTGTTGAGATTTTTATAACTAACTTTTATTATTTGCCTTGTTGATGAACGTCTTGTGAAAGTTATATACGACTATTCTTCTTTCCGCTCCTTCTCATTCAAGATTTGAGATTTTGTGTTTGAATTTAAATTGTTTTGTTTTGTCGATGGATGAAATGAACCTGAATCGCTCTTCGTCTCCTGCAGCCCGGCTCAGTGTACGAGGAAATCAGAGGCGAGGGCCGAGCTCCTCCTGCTGCGGAAATCTGTCCAGTTTACTCCAACGTCACGTACAACACAACACAACCAGTCGGAGCCGGTGAGGACGACAACTCTGTCTCTGCTGCTGCTTCTCAACACGAAGTAAGGAACCGCATGAAAACGTCTCCTCTGGTAGTTTCTGTAGGAAACGTCTCCTCTGGTAGTTTCTGTAGAAACGTCTCCTCTGGTAGTTTGTGTAGAAAACGTCTCCTCTGGTAGTTTCTGTAGAAAACGTCTCCTCTGGTAGTTTCTGTAGAAACGTCTCCTCTGGTAGTTTGTATAGAAACGTCTCCTCTGGTAGTTTCTGTAGAAACGTCTCCTCTGGTAGTTTCTATAGAAACGTCTCCTCTGGTAGTTTCTATAGAAACGTCTCCTCTGGTAGTTTCTGTAGAAAACGTCTCCTCTGGTAGTTTGTATAGAAAACGTCTCCTCTGGTAGTTTCTGTAGAAACGTCTCCTCTTGTAGTTTCTGTAGAAACGTCTCCTCTTGTAGTTTCTGTAGAAACGTCTCCTCTGGTAGTTTGTATAGAAAACGTCTCCTCTGGTAGTTTCTGTAGAAACGTCTCCTCTTGTAGTTTCTGTAGAAACGTCTCCTCTTGTAGTTTCTGTAGAAACGTCTCCTCTGGTAGTTTGTATAGAAACGTCTCCTCTGGTAGTTTCTGTAGAAACGTCTCCTCTGGTAGTTTCTATAGAAACGTCTCCTCTGGTAGTTTCTATAGAAACGTCTCCTCTGGTAGTTTCTGTAGAAAACGTCTCCTCTGGTAGTTTGTATAGAAAACGTCTCCTCTGGTAGTTTCTGTAGAAACGTCTCCTCTTGTAGTTTCTGTAGAAACGTCTCCTCTTGTAGTTTCTGTAGAAACGTCTCCTCTGGTAGTTTCTGTAGAAACGTCTCCTCTGGTAGTTTCTATAGAAACGTCTCCTCTGGTAGTTTCTATAGAAACGTCTCCTCTGGTAGTTTCTGTAGAAAACGTCTCCTCTGGTAGTTTGTATAGAAAACGTCTCCTCTGGTAGTTTCTGTAGAAACGTCTCCTCTGGTAGTTTCTGTAGAAACGTCTCCTCTTGTAGTTTCTGTAGAAACGTCTCCTCTGGTAGTTTCTGTAGAAACGTCTCCTCTGGTAGTTTTCTTCAAACAGCTGATGTGGAGACCACAGTGTGATTGACGGCTGGTACCGTCCAATGGGTGCAGGTAGAATGTATAGGTGGGTGTGTCCTCGAGCTCTCAGTCAGGCTCCACCCCCTGTTCCTCCAAATATGGTTACTTCTGGTTTCAAAAAACGAGGATGGACAAAAAGTGAAAAAAAAAAAAAGCTCACAAACCAACAGGTGACGTCACAGTGGCTTGATACCTGGTTGTTAATTACAATCACACACACACACACACACACACACACACACACACACACTCACTCACTGTTTTCTTTTTCCAGGCTGACGACAGATCAGGTTCACTCACCTACACTCAGGTGAATTTTCTCAACCCGACCGCTCGCTCTGCCAACAGCGCCCCCTCTGGTAACTGTGATGAGGTTGTTTATTCCGTCGTTCAGAAGATGACCTGACTGGTCACTCCTCTCTCATCGGACGACAGGATGTCCGACAAGCTCCGGAGAGTAATCTGAAGTTTGTGTGAACTTTTTTCTCAGGATTATTTTAGTTAAATATTATTGAAGTCGACATTGTTTTATTTAAGTTTATTCTCGTTCTGTTCTTTTTGCTCAAGAGCGTCAGGATTCAAATATTTAGCTCAAATCAAGAATAATAAATGTGAAGTACTACTTCCTGTGCGATGTGGTCATGTCTCGTACTTGTGAAAGTTCTGTTGCAGGTCAGTGGAAACGCGATCTGAGACTTTTATCAAACGCTGTATCAACAACAGAAGAAGTTTTCAAAGAGTAAAAGTGTATTTGAAGAATTTCTAAAAATAGAATTCAATATTTCAGTTTTAGGAAAGTTTGTCGAGATTGTTCGAGCGTCACGATGGATGCCAGTGAAAGACAAAAGTAAAACTTCTGATCTGGACGAACGGAAAGTTTCCGTTGTTGAAAGTTGATGATGAAAGTTGATGTGTTTCCCCCAAATGTCCCGTTGACTCAACATCTTGTTCATCGAGAGAAGTGAAGCAACCACCTGTCGTTTCACAAACAGGAAGCAGCTCAGTGTGTGTGTGTGCGTGTGTGTGTGTGTGTGTGTGTGTGTGTGTTGTATAGTTTCCTCCCTCAGTCCAACACATGAACATTAATGAACAGTAGAAATGTAGAAAAGTACTAATAAGTGGTTGTTTAGTGGTAAAGTGTGACTCGTGTGTTGGTGTCTCCTGTATCACAGCAGTGATGTTAAACATTAAGCAGCTCAATATAATAATCATATAAAATAATAATCATATAAAATAATAATCATATAAAATAATAATCATATAAAATAATAATCATATAAAATAATAATCATATAAACTCTGTTATCAGCTGAATCTGCAGCTTCATTACATCATCAGCTGAGAGTATTCTTTGTTCTATTATATTTTAGTACCTCGTGTGTATTCTAGTACTTCATCGTTTACTTTAGGAATCGTTTGTATTTCATTTTCTGTTTATTATCTTCTGGTTTGAAATATTTTAATTCTTCATGACTGTTTTATTGCTGCTTCTTTCAGAAGCTGTGCTTTGTCCTTGATATGTTACTGGAACACGATACGTTCACAATAAAGAACATCCATCCCTCCCTCTCTCTCTCTCTCCATCCATCCATCCATCCCTCTCTCTCTCTCTCCATCCATCTCTCTCTCTCTCTCTCCATCCCTCCCTCTCTCTCTCTCTCCATCCATCCATCCATCCATCCATCCAGCCCTCTCTCTCTCTCTCTCCATCCATCCATCCATCCCTCTCTCTCTCTCTCCATCCATCTCTCTCTCTCTCCATCCCTCCCTCTCTCTCTCTCTCTCTCCATCTATTGTAATGGAAGTTAATAACCACTCTGTGTACCTACAGCTCCATATGAACGCAGCTCCTGTCTGAACATGTTTTGCAGAAGTCCGTCCTGTGATTAAACTTGAACTGTCCTCGACTTGAAACCAGTTTAGATCATAGCTTCAGGAACCAGCTGGAATCTGTCATGGTTTCAGTTCGTCACCTCCCCTCTCTCTCTCTCTCTCTCTATCCGTCCCTCTCTCTCTCTCTCTCTATCTATCCCTCTCTCTCTCTCTCTATCCGTCCCTCTCTCTCTCTCTCTCTCGGTCTGTCTGCCTGTCTGTCTATCTATCCATCCCTCTCTCTCTCTCTATCTATCTATCCCTCTCTCTCTCTCTCTATCTATCTATCCCTCTCTCTCTCTCGGTCGGTCTGTCTGCCTGTCTGTCTATCTATCCATCCCTCTCTCTCTCTCTATCTATCTGTCTATCTCGAGCAGATTTCCCAGCATGCAGAAGGACGTGCAGTTCACAAGAAATGCTCTGGGCGGAGCCAGAGCCACAGTGATGTTCAGTGTCTCATCAATAATAAAGAAAAAGGACGGAGGCTCGGAGTGTGATGATGTGATTCTGTTTCCTGCTCATCAGTTCATCAGCTCATCAGCTCATCAGTTCATCAGCTCATCAGCTCATCAGTTCATCAGCTCATCAGTTCATCAGCTCATCAAGAGACAGACGCAGTGAAGAGAAACTCTTTCTGTCCCTCGCTGAGCAGCTATTGACACGTTATGTATTGACCGACCACAGAAATGATCTGTGGACATGCAGGGACACACAGTGATGGAACAGGACAGGACGGCTGTCTGTCTCCTCAGCATCATCTTCCTGTTTCCTGTGGAGTCGATGCTCAGGGTGCGTGTTTACATCCTCAGGTCAGAATTAGCAGCATGAGAAGATGCTGGTTTGTCGTTAGTGCATTGATCTACCACTCTGGTTTATGCTGAACGATCTCAACAGTTATTGAATGTTGTTCCGCGTGATGATTCATTGATTGACGCAGGACTCAAGATACATTAAGTTTGTTTCCTGCTGAACTGAGCAGGTGACAGAGTTTCAGCGTGAACTTATGAAAACGAAGTCCTCCGACATCTTCTTCTTTGTTAGAAAGTTTGAAAAGTAAAGTGTAACTTTCTGTGAGCGCCTCTCTGTTGCATGTTCTGGTAGCATGTAAACAGCTGTGCAGCTATCGCATGTTCCGGCTGAGCTCGTCTCGCGTCCCTCGAGAGAGTCCCTCCAGTCGCATGTGAATGTCGGGGCTTCAGGACGCTTGATGACATCACAGGAGCAGGATGGAGGCGTGTTGCTTTATCACGTCTGAAGAATCAGTCTCCAGTTACTTCACTTGTTTTTCAATTAGACCACCGTCACAGTGGTGAGAAGATAATGAGGGGATTTTCATTTTTGGGTGAACTATCCCTTTAAGTTTCTTCAGAGGTGACGAAGATGATGGAACCTGATGAAGGTCGTTCAGACGCTGCAGGTTCAGCAGCAGGTGAACATGGAGGACGGAGCTCATCAGCCTAATGGGTCTAATTACCTGAGAGGATTTATTGATGTGTAATTAAATAAAACTGTGAACTCTCAAACATCTTCTCATCGCTTCTCCACATCCGTCTCCATTAACCGCTCGCTCTCTCTCTCTCTCTCCACCTTCTTCTTTCTGCTCCTCCTTTGTCCTTTCTCTCTCAAGATGAAAGAGACGACAGGTCATCTTTAATCCACAAGTGTGTGTGTGTGTGCGTGCGTGTGTGTGTGTGTGCGTGTGTGTGCGTGTGTGTGCGTGTGTGTGTGTGTGTTTGCTGCAGTTCCTTGGTATTTTATATTCCAGACAGAGAGGCTGAGTCACACTTACAGGATTCTTTATATCAGAAGAGAGAGAGAGAGAGAGAGAGAGTGTGTGTGTGTGTGTGTGTGTGTGTGTGTGTGTGGGTGCGTGTGTGTGTGATGACATGTCCTAGACAATGCCAGACATGAGACAAGGACATGAGAGAGGAGAGATCTGCTGTATCGATCACTGCAACACACACACACACACGGGTTAAGTGAATTAAGTGAGGGAAGACATAAGGGAGGTATAGAAGGAGGAGGAGGAGGAGAGACGGCCTGAGGAGGAGATAATGGAGCTGCTCTCTGTCTCTGAGGAAACTCAATTTGCTGAGTAGAAGGACACGAGAAGATGAAGATGAAGACGAAGGAGTGGGCGATACAGGAAACCACCTGGTTTCTGTCTGAAGGCTGCAGGACTCTGGATTTATCTGATTTCCTCTGGAGGTGAAGCTGCGAAGCTTCAGTCCAGAGACGAAACATTTAAAAACTTTATAAAAGACCTTTTCATGTTTCTCATTAATGGTTCATCTTCTGTTTTTAATTGATTGATGTTTCGTCACAATGTGAAAAGCTTCGACAAAATGAATTCTTGTTGTTGTCATCAGCGTCACAGCAGCTCTGCGAACGTCAGTGTCGTTAAATCTCTGAATTGAAATATCTCAACCATGTTCAGCACTGACACTGGTGATTAAAATGACTTTTTATTCAGGCTGTGAAACGTTTATTAATCCACTGGTGCAAATTTCCTTCAAATTTCTCTCAGGATCATTTTTAAAAACTTTCTTGATCATCTCACTTTTTCTTTCAGGTCAAAATGTGGAGAAATATAAAACTGCTTTCCATTTAGCTTCCTCGGCTTCAGGGTCCTGGTGTCGTCAGCAGCGACGTGTATATTAGTATACATATATATATATATATATATATATATACAGTATATATATATAATTTTAAGGCTTCTACCTTAACGTGTAAAGTGCCTTGAATTAATGTACGTTTTGATTTGGCCCCATAAAAATAAAATTGACTTGAAATTAGAATAAATGGATCCTAAAGTTCAGACGAAGCAGTTAAGAAGTTATATCACATAACGAACTCATGGTTATTTCATGTGAATTTATTTGACAAGTTTTCTCACAGAGATTTAAACAGTATTGTGTTGTTGTTACATGTATATATATATATATATATATATAATTATAGTACCCGCTCCTGTCAGAAAAAAAGAATCTAGAGTCACTGCAAATATGATTCAATGATATAATGTAAATGAACAGAAACTTGTTCAGCCAAAACAATTCGACCAGAATAAACGTTTCATTGGGTTCAGCTCGACCTCTGAACAATGCTGCATAACTAGTTTGGACCAAACTTGGCTGCAGAAGAGGAAATACCAATCCCACTAATCGTTATCCAGCTAAAGAGCATGTTGAAGCACACACACTTCAAGTACGAACTTCCAGGAAAGGAAACATGCAACGATTAGCAGTGGCAGAAGAACTGTCCATCGAAAGTACAGATACAGATGTTGTAATAAACGGACCCGTCCACTGCACATCTGCCTCTGAATTTGTTTCTGTGCAGAAAACAAAATGAAACTGAAGAAATTCACCAGCTCCTTCATGAATCCAGAGAATCAGACGTGTTATACTCACTCGTTTTATTTTTACAATCCAGGTTTTATTTGCTGAAGATGTTTCAACCAAACCAGACGATGAAGTATGACAAGAAAACCAGGGGGGAGGAAAAGAGAGCGAGGGAGGGGTAAAAATAGAGGAGGAGGGGGGAGGCATGGAGGTAAAGGAGAAGGGAGGGGCAGGAGGTATCAGGGGAATACGGGGAGGGGGGAGAGAGAAGCTGATGTCATCTCTGTGATGCAGCCAATCAGAGAGCAGCGGGGAGACCAAGGTGGGAGGGAGAACAGGCAGAGCTCAGAAGGGTGTGTTTTATGTGCCACTGCAGCATCAGTGCAAAAAAGAAAAAGACAGAAGAGGGAAGACACGATTCAGTGGAGAGAGAGAGAGAGAGAGAGAGAGAGGAGAGAGAGAGAGAGGAGAGAGAGAGAGAGAGAGAGAGAGAGAAGAGAGAGGGGTGGAAAATAAAATAGTCAGAGGAGAAGAGACGAAGAGAGGACGGAGACAAGAGACACCTGCAGAGGTAGGAAAACAAAAGCATCTCACCATGTGTGTGTGTGTGAGTGTGTGTGTGTGAGAGTGTGTGTGTGTGTGTGTGAGTGTGTGTGTGTGTGTGTCAGTGGGCTGTACACTGGATATGAACTGGGGGGGTGATGATCTTACATAATGTGACGAACGACTGGTTGATGGTTGATCAGGGTGTGAACTGACATATAACTGTGTGTGTGTGTGTGTGTGTGTGTGTGTGTGTGTGTGTGTGTGTGTGACAGGCTCCATTCAGCTTTCTAACATGTGACGTGTCGAGTGTTGCGACGCAGTTTTATGAATACTGAGTGAAATGATGCACTTTACAAACACGACGGAGGAGAATAATTCACAGCTGCTCTGTGGCCTCCTGCCTTTCACCTCTGTCAGGTGAGATTCAGTGACCGGTGCTCCCCGACCTCCCCTCCCCGACCTCCCCTCCCCGACCTCCCCTCCCCGTCTGCAGGCTCTGAAGTTGGAGTCAGGACAGCGGACGTGCACTGAAGCGTGATGCTGTCAGAGAGCCACAGGGCAGAGACGTGCACGTCGTCTCCTGTCAGCTCCAGTGTTCTGCAGATATTGATGATAATCTGCAGACGGTTTTTATCCGTTGGTTCAAGAAGCTTTGAAAAAAGGTCCAAATCAATTTAAAGAGACTCGTCTTCCTCCGAAGTCCGAACAGATTCAGTTTCAGAGAAGAAAAGCTTTGAAACTTTGTTCTTAAGAGGCTGAATCACTGAATGTTTGGATAATCGAGCGATTGATGAACTGACCTCGAGCTGCAGCTCTAAGTGCTTCACATTAATACGGAGGATTCACTCTCTGTCTCACTCTCACACTTTTCACCACGTCTCTGTTTGACTGTTCACTGGAATTCCTCTTCTCACTCTCAGCAACCTCATTACACACACACACACACACACACACACACACACACACACACACACACACACACACACACACACACACACACACACACACACACACACACACACACACACACACACACACACACACACACACACACACGTGTCCTGTGGCGTTTCTTCTTTTGGTTGCTTTGGCAGTGGACTCCCTTAAAGTAGGCCAGAACCTGAGAGGAGGAGGAGGAGGAGGAGGAGGAGGAGGAGGAGGAGATATTGGACGAGCTGAGAGGTTTATCAGAGTGGGGGGGAGAAGATTTTACCCCAGAGGAGAACGAGTCCAAAAAGGGCAGAAAAAGAGAGAATGAGGGGGAGAGAGGGAGAGATGAAATGAAAGATGGACTGGGAGCAGGATGAGAGAGGTAGAGGAGGAGGAGGAGGAGGAGGAGGAGGGAGAGTTGAGGTTCACCTGGTGGAGGAGGAGTTCTTCTTCCATTGTCCCTTTTGTTTGGTGCGTCTTCGTTCAGTTTCCTCTGAGTGGACTTTAAATAACGGGCCAATGATTTAACACAGAAATAAATATGAATCTGTTTCCTTCAGAAATGATCTGAAGTATGAATAAATATTAAAACTGTTCCTGTGACACTGAGCTGGAAACTGACGGACTCCAAGTCACGTCATCATGAGTCTCAACGAGTCGCTCAGGCCTGACCTCAGTGTTCCTCAGCTCCTCCATCAGACCGTGGTTCTCTCCTCAGTGACGATGGAGCTGAACGTGGCGGAGCGTCTTCCATCGGCCTCAAAGGTCACATGTCTCTCCGCTGCTCATCCACGTCCTCTGGAAGGACACAAACCAAATTCAGTCCACGAATCTTTGCACCCAGAACTCAATCAAACGAGCTTCTGGTCCTTCACGCCCTCTGCGTGCCTCTGAGTCACAGATGCTTCTCACCGCGGCTCCTGATGGTGAGCTGCCAGATGTTCTCAGAGCCGGGGCGTCGCTCCCTCATCTGGTCTGAGATCAGCTCCTCTCTGACCAGCACTTATCTACCTGCTCTCCTGATGCAGCACTTAGCTCTTTCTTCAAGTCGTCACTTGAGATAAAAGCTTCTTCTCCTTCTTCTTCTGCAGGAAGCAAACAAGCAGCTTGAGTTAGAGAAACAGAGTCACACAAAATATCACAACTACAATTTAACTGATTCAACTGATTAAACAGGACAAATGTTCCTCCAGAGTCTCAACTGGTAGTTTTTTCACTTCATATCTCTAAACTTAAAGTTCAGTGACTCAATGAACCGTGATAAAAAATCTAAAGTGTCCAAATATAATTATACATTTAAGATTTTCACTGCATACGATGAACAGAAGCTTCGAGTTTCAGCTGCACGAGACTGAATGTTCTGGTCACAAACCTTTTCAAACCTAAAATCACTTTTTAACTCCAAACATGAGCTGCCACCAGGATATCTTCCAAAATAAAACACTGAGGAGGGTCATGTTTGTTATTCTTGCAATTTCTGTTAAAGGCTCAACGTACGAGCATTAATACACAGAGAAATGCAGTTCTGCAACTTTATCTATTCAATGCACAATATTCACTTTAATATCAATTCATATTTACTGCGTCTGTTCAACTATAAGTTCTGCAGCACAACGTGTTTCCATAGGATTTGATTCTGACTATAAATACGACTATTTGCTTGTTTAAAAGTACTTGTATTTAAATAAATACAAGTACTTCACAGTATGAAGCCGAGCATCTTCCGCTCCTGCAAATGTTTCACAATAAAAAAAAACCTTTTTAAACAAAAGAATGGATTCGGTCAACAGAAAAGCTGGAGTGCTTTTATTTTGAAACGCCTACAGAAAGACACAAATTGATCAGATGAACTTTAAAATCAGGTGAAAGGTCATTTCCTGTTTGTTCTGCTGTGAAACACAAACACTTCCTGAACCCGTTTCAAAGTCAAACTTTCTGAATCCATCCATTTGTTCTAACGGAGCTTTGATCGTTATCGACAGACTCACGTCTTCAGACCTGACATTTAGTTTAGGACCTGATCCGACTTGTGCTGACGGAGAAGCAGCAGATAGACCAGAGTCACGGGGATCGGGGGGGGAGGTTGGCGACCGCTCTTCTAAGTATTGATTTTTTTTATCTTAGATTCAAACGATCATACAAACAATCTTTTCAGGGAAATCGTCATGACGTCCTTGTGTGATGTGATGAGTCTGTTACCGGCTCCACTGGAGCTGATGTGTTGTTGGACGTGTCTCAGAATAAGTCCTGGATCTTAAAGCTCATATTTACAGGTATTTATGAGAGCGTGTGATTTGGTGCAGGTTCAAATGAAATCCTGATCTTGTAATTTAGTGAGTGAGGCTCTAGATTTAGTTTGATTAGAGCCGGATCGTGAAACGAGCTGCAGCTCCTGACGAGCAGCAGCAGAGTTACAAGAGATTTCAGTCAAACACGAAACAAGTTCAGTTTCAGTTTCGGTTCCGTGTTTGTGTTTGAAACTGGGAGTCAGACGCTGCTCTCGGTCTGACTGGAGAGCAGCTCCGGCTGTCTGACCTCCTGACGGCCGTGGATTCGTGCGACAGTTTGTGGACTGAGGTCCATTAGGTCAATAACAGTTCAGACTAAAAGGTTTGTGTTTGGGTCACAACGAGGCCTGGGCCCAGATAATGACATTAATCCGACTCTTGGTCTCTCTCAGTTCCTCTGTATCCTCTCATCTCATCCATCTTCATCCATCTCTCTCACGCCCCCACTGCCTTTTCCTCTCTGCTCCAACTCTGTCTTTCTCTCTCTTTTCTCCCCCTCTTGTTTTTCCATTTCTCCTCAGCAGAATGAGGCCTTTGTGTAGAGAAATGGGAGGAATGCCCCTCTTCTTCTTCTCCTTCCTCTTCCTCTTGTCTTCACTCAGCTTTTCTTGTTGCATCCTCTCCCTCCTTCAACCCTCCTCTACCTCTGTGTGTGTGTGTGTGTGTGTGTGTGTGTGTGTGTGTGTGTGTGTGTGTGTGTGTGTTGAGGGGGGGCATCAATTAGCTGGGATTAGGGACTGTAGGAGGGTTTTAACAGCCCCTCTGTGTTTGGGGCTTTAATCTCCTCGGAAACTGCTAATCTAACTTCAGTGGCTTTAACACACACACACACACACACACGCACACACACACACACACACACACACACACACACACACTTCCTCCTACAGATATGTGACTGGTGTCTGTTTTTTCCGCGGCTGTGTTCCCGTGACAAGAGTCCGATTCATGGCCGGAGCACAAACACAGAGGAGACTCTATCGGTCAAATATCTGACCAACAATATCATCAGTGACAAACAACCACGCGGCTGCTCCCTCACCGCAACGAGGGGCAGCGGACGAGTGACATGAATCTGACTCATAACACAGATGAGGAGACGCCGTGAGGTCACTGGGAATGTTTCTGCTCAGGTGAACCTGAGTCTGTGTCTCCTGCAGAGAAAACACATCACAGATCACGTGATCTTTGTTTCCGAACGTTTTACTTTTAAATGTGAGGATTTTAAAATGTGTGAAGACGTGACCTTTGACTCTTGGGCTGCGTGACCTCTCGCTCGCTGTGAAGCCGCTGGACAATCTCCCTGTTTGTTCTCACATGGACAGTTTTTACTGGGCGGCTGGAGGATGAGGAGAATATCTGGAGGTTAGAGTTAACGTTTCTAACGTGAAACTGAAGAACACAAACGTCTCAGGATGAAGAAGAGGAGCCGGACACGTAGAAGACGAAGACGTCCACTTGGAAAGACGAGGAGGTTCCAGATGTTTTGGTGATGAGGGCCGACGCCGTGTGGACGAGCTGTAAACAACAACACTGAAGAATTTAGACGTTAGTCCCGCCTCCTGCTGCTCTACAGGCTCCACCCCTCACCTGAACGTCCCCAGATGTTCCTGTTGTTGTGAACGAGTCGACAATCTGCTACACACACTGACTACACACACTGACTACACACACTGACTACACACACTGACTACACAACATGACTACACAACATGTCTACACAACATGTCTACACAACATGACTACACAACATGACTACACAACATGTCTACACAACATGACTACACAACATGTCTACACAACATGTCCACACACTGACTACACAACATGTCTACACAACATGACTACACAACATGTCTACACAACATTACTACACAATATGACTACACAACATGTCTACACAACATGACTACACAACATGACTACACAACATGAATGTTTTCATATCTGGAAACAGTTCAGGAAGCTGTGATGTCATTCATTGATGCTAACTGACGTTATTGTTTCTAAATCATCATTAAGCAGCTTCTGTGTCTGATGATCATGTGACTCACTCCCTCGTCCTGCAAATACATAAATATTTTATATTATTTTATTCAGACCACAACAATCATCATTTCCTCTCCTCCAGTTTTCCTCCTTCGTTTCCTTCAGGCCCTGGTTCTGTTCTTTCTGTCGGAGTGAACCATCTGTCCGTCTGTCCGTCTGTGTTTCTGCGCTTTAACGAGCAGGAAGCAAAACGTTTCCAAAAAAACAGACGGCTGCTTCATCACACTGCACGAGTCCAACCGAGGGGAGACAATGGCGCGTGTGTGTGTGTGTGTGTGTGTGTGTGACGGAGAGGGAGAGAGAGGGGAGAGGTGAATCGAGGAGATACAGGGAGTGGCACTGGAGAGAAAGCGATGGAGAGGGAGAGGTGTGGAGGGATGGAGTGGGGGATGGGAGAAAAGAAGGAGGGGCAGCGTGGGGGATGGGGGAGAGAAATATTGCTGTGTGGTGCTGGAGTCAGGTGGTTACCATGGTGATGGGGGAGAGACAGAAGGGGATGGGAGAGAGAGGGAGAGAGAGAGACTGGCTTCATATACACACACACACAATGCAAATTGACATTTTCGCCGTCTGATTGAATAATAGGATAAGCATCAAATCTCCTTTTAATTTAAACCTTCCTTCCTGTTCTCTGGGGGTGGGGGAGGAGAGGAGGGGGAGGAGGAGGAGGAGGAGAGGGTGAAGGAGAACAGGAGATAAAGAGAGAGAGAGAGAGAGAGGTTCTCCGAGCTGAGTGGAGGAGAAGAAACGTGATCTCCCTCCAGGGAGACGTGGAACTTAGAGACGGAGTCGTGGTCGTTTGGATGAAGGACACTGGAGTCTGTTGTTAATGTGTGTGTCTGTTGTCCCGGTGTGTTAATGTGTGTGTCTGTTGTCCCGGTGTGTTAATGTGTGTGTCTGTTGTCCCAGTGTGTTAATGTGTGTGTCTGTTGTCCCGGTGTGTTAATGTGTGTGTCTGTTGTCCCGGTGTGTTAATGTGTGTGTCTGTTGTCCAGGTGTGTTAATGTGTGTGTCTGTTGTCCCGGTGTGTTAATGTGTGTGTCTGTTGTCCCGGTGTGTTAATGTGCTTGAACAAACATGAGAGTCTGAGTTTAGAAGTTTTCTACATGTGTGTCTCCTGTTTTCAGACATGAGAAATCTTTATCTTGAAGATGAGGATGATGAGGATGATGAGGATGGATGGGGGGGTAATGAGCCGCCAGGTCAGGGTGGGCGGGTGTTTGTGTGGTTGTGGGCGGGTGTTTGTGTGGTTGTGGGAGGGTGTTTGGGGGGTGGTGGGCGGGTGTTTGTGTGGTTGTGGGCGGGTGTTTGGGGGGGGTGGGCGGGTGTTTGTGTGGTTGTGGGCGGGTGTTTGTGTGGTGGTGGGCGTCTGATAATTGTGACTGTACCCGTGGTGCAAAACATTTGCGAGAAACTAATCGTCATAACGACGGGAGGTTTTCTGCTGCGCTGCCTCGGGCCTCGCTACGTTTGACAGCACGAGTCCATTAAGTCTCCACATGACGACAGCTGCTCATTTAAAGCTGCTGGAATCAATAACATCACTTTTATATCATAGATAAGTTACAAACAGCTTCAGGAGTCGTTCACACAGGTTTGATGCTTTGAGTTGAACTTTTCCACACGTCGTGTTTCACGTGACGGCAGTGAGAGAGTCAGCTTCTGGAATTTATAAGACGAGAGGTTATAGAAATGAGCTCTGAGCAGCAGAGTGACGCTGCAGTGACGAGACGGAGCAACTATATTTAATCAGAAACAAAGATGAAGCAAAATGAGAGTTAAAGCTCCAGTGAGTCAGATTCAGGTGAAAGGATCTATTGGCAGAAATTTAATGTAGAATAATTCTCATGATGTTTTCACGAGTTTCATTTCATCTCATCTAAATTGTGTGAATTGTAGTTTTCTTTACCCCAGAAAAGACCCTTTATATTGAAATACTTTATATTGAAATACTTTATATTGAAATACTTTATATTGAAATACTTTATATTTAAATACTTTATATTAACATGGAGGAGACCCTCTCTACGGAGGCCACCATGTTTTTTACATGAGTCCAGACTGAACAAACTAAAACCTTTTGAGTTTTTATGACGACTGAAGCTGCCACAGGTTCTTCTTCATGTTTGGAAGGAGGGGGGGAGGGGAGGGGTGTTCAGCTGCAACATGACACTTCACCACCAGATGTCACTAAATTCTACACACTGAACCTTTAATGTTGTTTTCCATCGCTGGACATGAGAGTAAAGGAATCAAGTTTGATGCTGAACACGTTTCCGTCCTCACTGATTCATTTTAAAACGATAACAATCTCTCTCCTCTGACGCAGCATCAGGGAGCCGAAGAACAATCTGAGATCACGAGTCTCACGTCAGATGGTGAATAAAATGTTCAAACGAGGAAACAGCAGCAGCTTGTTAAAGTTCAACTTTCACAAAGAACAGAATCCTGGATGATCATCAGCTTCAGGACTTTGAGAAGATTCTGGAAGAAACTGTGTCTGTTGGAGGAACTCGTCTTTAGTGGAGGAGGAAATGTTTGTGGTCGACCGTGACGTGATCACATCTGTGTCACATTCAAAGATCTTTCAGAGTTTCTCAACAAACCGTCAGATTGTTTACGAGCTCTGCTCGTGGTTATTCACTGAGAATAATGTTTTTTTTGTCTTTAATATCGAAATAGTTTATTTTCAATCACAACTTTATTTGCCTCCAATCTGAGTGAGCGAATAAAAGGATTTATTTCGCCTCACGTTAGCGTTTGTGTCCCTCGAACACAACTCACGCAAAAGCCAGGTCTCCATTTCAGAGGCTAGAGCAGTGTGGATGTCAGGCGTAACCGTAGCAACAGGGATACGTTGTACAACTCCACGGTATCAGTGGAGCCTCTGACAGATGTGTGAGGAAACATCTGTCTCCAAACCAGGACCGCCCCCACAACAAATTTAAATTCTGCGGTCGCTGCGACAACAACACGTGCTGCGATCCCCCCGATGTTATATTTAAAATTCACGTCGTCTGGTTAAATTCTTATTTATGTTAAACTGTCGGTAACGTTTCTGTTTGACTTGAGAGGATGAGAATAAAGAACACGCTGCGGCCTCCACCGGGGCGACACGTGAGTTCTACTCCTTTCTCAGAGAAGAAGAAGAAGAAGAAGAAGAAGCTGCAGCAGCGTGAGTTTTAATGGCGTCGGTCAAACGGATCCGGCTCACACGGCGCTGGTGACACATGATCAAGTCACGTATTGATTGAGCGACAGAGCGAGTCGTCTCATTGGCTGAGGCCGGACGCCATTGTTCTGCATGTGTGGCGATTAGAGCTGACATGTTTTAATCCAGACTGTTTACTATCGTAGATCAGTTACAGGACAGACTGAGAGGATGACATCACTTCCTCCCCGTGTAACATGACCTATAGTTAATGTTATTTCCCTTTAATTCACTGGCGGTTAGATTAGAGTCCGCTGCTCTGTCTCCTCAGTGTGTTTTGTGTGACGGCAGTGATCGATGTGTGGCTCTTGTATCCACCGCCCAGAGCGCTCCGTCACACTGTGGCCTCACACAGCTGGTGCCACTCGCCCCCTCGGCTGAATCTAATAGACCCCGGTCGAGGCGGGACGCCACCCAGCGAGGGAGCTGCTGTTTATCCAGGAACATACCGTCACTAATGACTGATCCATGCAGCCGCTGCGTTTGTCAAATCACAAACAAACAGGAAACGGGCTTTGTCTGTCTGTGTGTGTGTGTGTGTGTGTGTGTGTGTGTGTGTGTGTGTGTCTGTGTGTGTCTGTGTGTGTCTGTGTGTGTGTGTGTGTGTGTGTGTGTGTGTGTGTGTGTGTGTGTGTGTCTGTGTGTGTGTGGAGGAGGGTAGAGGGTAATCCAGAGGTGGCTAAACAATGTCACGCCAATAAGAGCTGATTTGAATGTGAAAGGTGTCGGGACGCAGTGGGACCAGTGGGGAAACGTCCCCCCGCCCCCCGCCCCCCCCCCGTCCCACTGAACAGCGAACACACAGAAACACACAATGGCATCGTCCTAAAGTCCGACAGACAAATGTACATTTCTATAGACACCACAGCTCCGACAGTCGGTTAATGAAGCCGTCAATCAACACAACTTAATTAGCTCATTTGAATTCATTAATTGTTTGAGTCCTTTTGTTAAAGCACCGTCTATGTTTCAAAGATTCTCCAGTTACATCCTCTCTTTTTCTTTATCTCCATCATAAACTGAATATCTTTGGGTTCTGGGTCGACAGCTGAACAAAAGGATTTTGACACGTCACCGTGCAGCTTCCACAGATTCGATCTTTTTTCAACCTGATGGATTGATGATGTAATATTTCTTTATCTTCTTTTTCTTTATCTGTTGTTGTTTCATTCCAAGTTCAGATCAACGAGATCATTTTTCTGACAGACGGAGGTTGAGTTTTTCAGCAGCTGCTCTCTTGTCCACTTTTTGTCTTTGTCGCATTTTATTTTCGTGGATTCGTGAACTTTGTCTCATGTCATATTTTCACTTATTAGAAAAAAACGTATGTTTGAAATAAAAAAATTTCCATTCAAACTAAATGTTTGTATCAACGCTCATGTACAAAGTGCAGCTAACGTTCTAAGAGCGATGAAGCCCCCTGGTGGCTGGCAGAAGTATGGTTCCTGAACCCTGCCTCCTCCATGTTAGCATATGGGGCTGATCGACAGCTGATACTGACTCACGATTGGTTGAGCAGCGAGACGTTGGCTCCGCAGCTCCTCTCCTCGATCGCTGCACAGAGTTTCACTCCAACATGGCAGCGTTAGCATCGGGGTTGTTTTGGCTTCACTTCTGTGAAGTGGGAGACACGTCGTCCATCTTTATTTACAGTCTGCAGCCTGGACACAGACCGAGCTGCACAATTAGCATAAGTGAAAAACTGTGTCTCAATGAACGAGGGTCGGATGCTCTTCTCTTACTCCAGCTGCTCTTTTATGTTTGAAGCTGATAAGACGAGGGGACATGTTACTGAGAGAGAGAGAGAGAGAGAGAGAGAGAGAGAGAGAGAGAGAGAGGAGATGATGGAGGCAAGAAGAGAGGAGGAGGAAGACGGCAGCAGTGGTCTTATCTCCCCTCATCCACAGGGACTCCAGTCTAGTTATCCTGACCTGTGTGTGTGTGTGTGTGTGTGTGTGTGTGTGTGTGTGAGGTCATTCACTGAAAAATAATGGTGACTTATGTGTTAAAGTGTCATAAAGCAGAAAACAGTGCTTCAGTTACCAGAGACGATGAGACCAAATGCTGGGAGCTGAATACGGTCAAATCATTTCCCATGATGCTCGGCGACGTGTCCTGCTGCCGTCGGCTCCAGACACGAAGTCGACAAACTGAAAGTGGAAAACAACAGATTCGTCAGAAATAACATGTTCACTGTCACATCAGGATGAAGCCTGAGGAGTCCAGGGTCTGAAAACCACGATGTTTGTACAAATTCAACGAGGATCCTTCAGAAACCTGATGGTTGAAAATATCAGATTATGTTTTTACTGACCTCGTGGTAGAAACGTTCCCTCAGTTCACTCTTAGTGTATAAATGTGATTTATGGGTTTCACACTCACATCGTCTCCTCACGGGCACATTTAACTCACTGGTGCTTTATTAAAATGACACTTACATTACATATTCATGAGGCCTGATGTGAAGGGCATCAGCTTGGTGATCTACACACACACACACAC
>NC_091098.1:27234315-27236815 GCF_024713975.1 Paralichthys olivaceus
CAGTGAGTCTGAGTCAGAAAACTGAGAGGAGGACAAATCCTTCAGATGAGTAATTTTACTCTCAACGTTATTAATGATGGAGTCATGATAATAAATCTGTCACTAACATCAGGTTCAGCTCTGAGTTTGTCTGCAGCATTTTAAACTCGTCCTTGTCTCAGTCTTTCTTCTCTGCTCTGCTTTCACTGCTTCCCTGTGGACAAACAGATAAAGTGCACAACAGTAAGTGGCTCTCCTTGTTAGTGTGTGTGTGTGTGTTTGTGTGTGTGTGTGTGTGTGTGTGTGTGTGAGACAACCACTTCCGACGCTTCATTAAAACAAACCTGTCAATCCAGACGATGGCGTCCGTCAGTCCAGTCCTTCTGTTGCTGCTTCACTACTGACGCTCGTCCTCCGTCCCTGCAGACACACTCACGTCACACAGAGGACAACGTTCAACAATAGTTTCAGCTCATGTGTCAAACACGTGTGTGTTAGATTTTTAATAACGGAGAAACAGACTCACTGCAAATTAAATATAAGCAGAAAAGAAACTAGATGGTTTTTATTGGTTCTTCCAGAAAGAATGTCAGAGATGCATCAGGACCAAATGAGTATTTACATTTCTGTCACGTGTCCAAGTTGTAAAAGTTTTAAACAAGGTTGTTCATGTGAACATCAAAGTGTCGATGAAGCTCTGACTGGAGCTCTGTGGGGACACGTCACACTGGGACACTGAAGATCAGTGACCCAAGGTTCCACCCGACCGCTGGGACAAACCCTGGTGATCTCCCGCCCCCACGACTGCCATGTCCTGTTAACGGGCGTACCGGCTTGTGTGGTGAAACCTCTTCAGATGTTCAACCAGATGTTCAACCAACCAAAGAGGACAAAGTTACCACACTGCTTGTTGAGCTTCCCCGGCTGCCTGCACCTGCTCGCATCAGGTTCAAGTCACATGCTTGCCTACAGAACGATTGCTGGGACTGCTCCCACATTCCTCACTGCTCTGATAAGGACGTATGTTACGCCCCCCCCCCCCCCGTACGTTGCGTTCGTCAAATGAGTCTGGCTCTTCCGTCTGTACAGCCTCGGCAATCCAGACTATTCTCCTTCGTACTTCCACGTTCCACAGCTGCCAAACAGCACCAGAGCAGGGACGTCCCTCTCTGTCTTCAAGAAGCTACTGAAGACCGAGCGCCTCAGAGAACACCTTCTCCCCTCTTCCTCTTTCTACCACTCTTCTGCTTTCTAACTGGTCTCTCCTTTCATTTCCCCTTCCGCCCTCTCCTGCGAATGATTACTGAATCTCTGCCCTGACACGTAGAGTTTATTGTTACACTAAGATCCTTGTAGCTTGAATGATTTGTCTCCTTGTAAGTCGCTTTGGATAAAAGCTTCTGCTAAACGACTAAATAATAATAAAAAAAGACCAACAGAAGTCAGGCGTCCTAATAACAACAATGTTTGTGCTTGTGTTTATCTGTACTCATTGATAATTACTGTGTGTGTGTGTGTGTGTGTGTGTGTGTTAGTGTCACAGCCTCCAGTGTTGATAGAGATGCCGTCATCGTACACAGCGTTTTCCCTAGAGGACATCAATCTGCCCTGTGAGGCCTCCGGTCTCCCAGCACCCACGTACGTATGACAGCAACACCTGTGTGTGTGTGTGTGTGTGTGTGTGTGTGTGTGTGTGTGTGTGTGTGTGTGTGTGTGTGTGTGTGTGTGTGTGTGTGAATATAATTGACACACAGGACATGTGTCAGGCTGTTTGTCCGTTCCCTCCCTCTGGTCTTTCTGTTGGCATGGCAATAAATGTCCCTTAATAAAATCATCTCTCTTCTTTTTCCATTTCTCTGGGTCTGTTTTTTCCCTCCCACTCCTCCCTCCTGCTCCTCTCCTCCCTCCTGCTCCTCTCCTCCCTCCTGCTCCTCTCCTCCCTCCATCCTCTCCCTTCTTCTCATTCGAGGATGAAGCTGGTGATGTTTGTTATCGAGTAAAAAGACTAAAACCATCAACCATCCTAACATACATCCACATTTTCTGACCTCCCGACTCTGGCTCTCAGCTTCAGCTTCATTGGTTCCCACTGACGATGTCAACGTCTCAAATACATATAAATATTCTGCTGATCTTTAAAGTCATTTAGTTTTTACCTCTTTTAAAACATTAACTTCTTCAGTAGAAAACTGAAAAACATCACATCACCAGTTTTTAAAACAATGAGTGTGTTTCCCTTGTTTTGAGCCACGAACATTAAGAAATGTCGGTTTTCTCTGAATTAACACTGTCACACTTTCTGCTCTCTCCAGTTTCCGGTGGGTGAAAGACGGTGAGGAGTTTGGTTTGGAGCAAAGAGGATCGGGGACG
The DNA here is from genome assembly GCF_024713975.1 of Paralichthys olivaceus. Lineage (NCBI taxonomy): Eukaryota > Metazoa > Chordata > Actinopteri > Pleuronectiformes > Paralichthyidae > Paralichthys > Paralichthys olivaceus. The sequence goes on from NC_091098.1 coordinate 27,236,665, forward strand.
CTGTGGGCCGAGAGGGACACGGACCTCAGCTTCTACAAAGGTTTCTACCGCTGCTACGCTTCCAACACGCTGGGGACGGCTGTGACACAAACTGTCCAAGTCATCGTGGAGCGTGAGTATCACACACACACACACACACACACACACACAC
>NC_091098.1:27239315-27339315 GCF_024713975.1 Paralichthys olivaceus
GGTAATGACGTCGTCCATGGTAGAAAACCTCAGCTGTTTCGACCGAGCGGCTCCCACAGCACAGTGAACGCCCTCCGAGATCACAGCGTCACACTCGAGTGTATCCCCAAAGGCCTGTAAGTGTGCGTTCTCTCTTATCACCCAGCAAAGCCAACATTTCAGAATCAACACAACAAGGTGGGATCAGAAACACAAGCCTGATGAAATAAGAGTTCTGAACTCCGAACAAAGAGACGTGGATCTGAATAACTAAATGCAGGTTGTTCTTTCAAGTGTCCTTCGTGGTTTAAAACAGCTTCTTCAGTCGTCATTTCATCCGTCCTCTGTTTCATTCCTGGTTTGTGTTTGCACTTGAATCCTCTCTTCCCCTGAGACTTCCGTCCCCGTGGTGATAAATGGAGCGTCATGATCATTTCTCCTTAATGATGCAACAAGTAACAAGATGATCTGTGTCCGTTCAGCTCGGATTTCCTCCACACCGCTCGTTCACCCTCTGTTATCAATCACATCTTGTCTGTTTCCTTACCTCTGTCCGTTCATCCGTCCGCCTGCAGGCCCACTCCACGCGTGGAATGGAAGAAGAAGGACGGCAGCCTGGACGAGACCAGCGGCGTCGTGGAGAACTCTGACCGCTGGCTCACCTTCAACAGCATCATGCAAACCGACGACGGAGAATACGAGTGTCGAGCCTTCAACATCCACGGCTCCACCACACACTCGTTCACCGTCACTGTGGAAGGTAGGAGACGTGTTATTTATCTTTGCTCTTTATTCCAGAGTGTGGTCTTTCAGTTTGAGAGCAGCATGTATTGATTTAACATTCAGATTCCCTTCGCTTGCACTCAAACAGCCCCTGCTTGTGCTCAAACTGTGATATTCTGATGCTGGACAGATTTCCTGCTCTTCAGCTTCAGCTCTAGAAGAGTGACACATGCAGTCGTGCCTTTAGGGAATTTTGATCCAAAAGCAGAGGAGAAATCCGAGAGCAGACGTTTCCCGCTTGTACAGAAGCAGCTGGAGTTGAAGAGCTGAAGCTGCAGAGCAGGAAATACGAGGGCAAGCAACAAAACATCTGAGTGCAAGCTATTTATTCCACAGTCTAAGATTCTTTCACAAGAGAAAGTACTAGTATTATAACTGTGTTGTGAGTACAATCATGAATTGTGACTGTTTTCAGGATGCAGCTGTTAAAGTGTTAATTCAACTCTCGTCTCCGTAGCGGCTCCTTATTGGGTGAAGGAGCCTCAGAGCCTGCTGTACGCTCCGGGTGAGACTGTGCGACTGGATTGTCAGGCCGAAGGAATCCCGACCCCGACTATCACCTGGAGCATCAACGGTCAGCCAATCACAGGTACAGAGTTATTTCTTCAGACTCCTCCCTTCTTTTAGTCCGCATGGTAAATCTCAAGACAAATGAAGGAAGGAAACGAACAAGATCAAATGGAACAAAGTAGGATAGAAAGGAAGGAAGGAAAAAGTGAGGGAGGAGATTAAAGAGATGAAGAATGTGTGTGTGTGTGTGTGTGTGTGTGTGTGTGTGTGTGTGTGTGTGTGTGTGTCCACAGGCTGTAACAGCTGCCTCTCCTCCCGTTTGTCTGCAGCTTCTTGAATCAACATTTCTTTGTTTTCAGCTGGTGGAAGTTTCTGTTTGACAAACTCTGGTCAGTTTTTAACCTCTTCACCTCCTCTGTCCCTCCTCCTCTTCTTTCTCACCCTTCTTCTCACCCCCCCAACCCCCACCCCCCGGTGTGCAGACGTGGACGATGACCCTCGTCGAACTGTGTTCAGCGGCGTGTTGATTCTGAGGGATGTTGAGTTTGGTGACACCGCCGTGTATCAGTGCGAGGCCTCCAACAAACATGGCACCATCCTCCTCAACACCTACATCTACGTCATTGGTCAGTACGAACACACACACACACACACACACACACAGGTCGAAGACACATCTGAAACATGTCCCGCCATCATCACACGTCTCACGGTCGTGTCCTCTGTGTCCCTCAGAGCTGCCTCCTCAGATCCTGTCGTCTGACGGAGTTGTGTACAGAGTCGCTGACGGCAAAGACGTTAAGATGCACTGTTTCTCCTTCGGTTCTCCACGACCACACATCACATGGTGAGAGACACACACACACACACACACACACACACAGAGTGCTACAGTGAGCGGACGTCCTGCCTGAGATCAGGGAGCTTAGTGTGAACGCAGCAGCGCCCCCAGGTGGTCACAGTCTGCAGATCAGTGTCCTGTGCAGGAGCCGACCACACCCAGGAGCTTCAGCCTCAGGTTCTTCTGCAGAGAAGAAGATTCAAAGTCACAGACACTGAACACGTGTTCATACATGGAATAATGAATCACGAGTCAGGCTGCAGGGAGATTGAACTTGAAACCTGATTTACACTAAAGATCTTCAGTGATTCTGCAACAGACTGTGAATAAATGTGATGACAGCTCCCAAGAGTGAAGCCAAAAGGTCTGGATCGCCCCCTGGTGGCTGGCTGCAGCATAGCTCATAAACTCCACCTCCTCTATGTTGAAACATTAACGTCTGATACATAAATCCAAATGTGTGGTTTTCTTAAAAAACGTTGGCGTCAGGTGGGAGGGGCATCATGACGTCTCTAACAGGTTAAACCTCTGACTCACAGTGAAGTGTGATTTTTACAGGCCTCATATATTATGTTGATGTCGATCGTCTCTCATCATTTATTCATCTTCTGTCTATTATCTCCACCGATGAACCGGAAAACACACGTCTATGGACTGAGACCGTTCACTGCCGCTGCTGTGGTTTTCATTTCTGCTCATCTTCTGTAATGACGCCTCTGACCCGAGCGTGTGTGTGTGTGTGTGTGTGTGTGTGTGTGTGTGTGTGTGTTCTCTGCAGGGAGGGTGAAGGCACACTTCCTCTGCTGTCTGACCCTCGGGTCTCCCTGCTGACCAACGGCACCATGGAGCTGTCCGGCGTCGGTCACGACGACAGTGGAACGTACACGTGCTCCGTCAAACACACCAACATCTCCATCACTGCACACGTGGAAGTTTTCAGTGAGTCACCGACAAGAAAGAAAAGAAAGAGCAGACGTTTATCTGGTCAGGTCGAAAAAAATACATCCACCAATAAACCAGGGTTCAACACCTGAGGAGAAAAAAGAGTTTCAGACAAGTTCCATTCAAAACTTTTTAAAGAGCATAATGAATGAAATGTAGAATCTGTGATATGAAGGAGTTTTAGAGTCAGAATCACTGACACTTGGTGAGTAGAGAATAAAAGCTCTCTGACCTCTCAGACTACAGACACAGTATCAGAGACTTTCAGTGGACTGAGTGTTTACATCTGTGTCACTGACAGAACTACAACACCGACACCACAGACTTTACATGACGCCAAAACAAAAAGGGATTTTAAAGAACAGTCTTAAAACGAACCTCAACATATTTAAGACCTGGTTCAAGAACAGCTCACAGATTTATTCTGAAACTCAGATGATTGAATTTGAGACTTTTTTACAAAATAAAACCGTGGCCCTGGTTCTTCCTGTTTCCCATCAGATCGCACGGTGATTCTGACGAGTCCGCAGGACGTCCGTGTTCTCCGAGGAACCAGCGCTCTGCTCGACTGTCGCTTCTACCGGGACCCTCAGCTGCTCAACTACCAGATCGTCTGGAAGAAAGACGGACAGAAACTACAGGAGACGTCAGAGAGCGACAAGTAAACACACACACACACACAAAGTTCAAGCACCTCACTTCAACTCGTGACCCCAGGGGGCCCCCTGGTGGTGAAACTAACCCACCGACTCTAGACAAAGATGGACGATGTGACGAATCCTTCAAGTGAAGCCAAAGCTGCAGAATACGTCACTAACCCGACTCCTCCATGTTAGCAGATGGGACATGGACCGAACTAAAAAATTAAATAAATGACCCAGAGAACAAAGAAGGGATGAGGAGGGAGGAAGAAAAGAAATAAGAGAATCATTCATTTCACTATAAATAAAATGTATTCCAGAGTCTGACTTATTGTTGACCTACAAATACAAATATACACAATTAATTGGATATCTGTGTGTGTGTGTGTGTGTGTGTGTGTGTGTGTGTGTGTAGGTACACTTTCTTCAATAATGGAACGTTCAAAGTGACGGACGTCCAATCAGAAGACACGGCGCAATATTCATGTGAAGTCATCACTGACCTGGACAACGTGCAAGCCAACGGCTCCATCACCGTCGTGGGTGCGTTGCCGTGTGTTACGCTGTGTGTGTGTGTGTGTGACGTTGTGTGTAGCAGGTGTGACTGTTTGACGTTCAACACTAACAGTTTTCTGATCGGACCCTCAGCACCACCCGATCCCCCCAAAGACCTGTCTCTGTCCGACGTGGAGGACCACAGCATCACACTCAGCTGGATCCCGGGACAGTCACACAACAGCCCCATCATAGGTGTGTAACACACGAGTTCACACATACACAGGGACACACTCTTTTTCAAGATGGGGGTGAGGGTCAGGGGTGAGGGTCAGGGGTGAGGTCACGTGTGTTGTTCCCTCAGAGTTCATGGTGCAGTTCCGGGAGGAGCAGCACAAGGAGGAGGGGAAGTGGGAGTGGGTGGAGTGGAAGAGGGTACCGGCAGACTTCAACCACCTGCAGCTGACGCTCTACCCCTACTGCACCTACCGCTTCCGGGTCATCGCCATCAACGAGATCGGCCACAGCCACCCCAGCAAGGCCTCGGATAAGCACAGCACGTCACCTGCTGGTGAGTCAGACACACGACGGTCCAGCTGGTTATATATACACGTCGTTTTAAAAACAACAGCAACACTAATAATGAGTGAAATCAAGTTCCTGAGTTCAAATCATTTCAATATTACATAACAACAGGCCTAATAAATACTGGGACTTATAAGTAAGGGTAACTTATTTTGAGTTTTTGGAGAGAGCCAGGCTAACTGTTTCCCCCTGTCTCCAGTCTTTGTGCTAAGCTAAGCTAACTGGCTGTGCGAGAGGTGTGAGAAATGAAGCGTTACTGTCAAACTGTCTTTGTTACAACTTGTTTTGAAAGGTGCTGTTCTTATCTCCTCCTCCAGTTCCTGCCACTAACCCCGACGGTGTCCGCAGTGACTCCACAGACCCAAAGACTCTGATCATCACATGGAATGTAAGTCGTCCTTTCATATATATTTATGTTCTGAAGTATTTACGGGAAAAATAAAATCATCAGACCTGCGTAGGTCTATGAAAACAACATTGAGACTTTTGTACTTTACTTGAAGATTCCTGTTTGACTCGGATACTTTAGTCCACCACAGAAATAAACTACATTTAAAACCTTAGTTACTTTATCTAACCAACGAGACAAAACCCAGCTGAGCAGTAAGAACGTCTGTTTCCAAAGAAAAATCGATGCTTGTTCGTTGTTGCTGAATGTCCTAAAACGATCCGATGATATAATCTATACATCACAACATGAAAAGGTTTGTTCTGGAGTAATTTGTGAGTATATTTGTACATCGTTGGATTATTACTTTTACTAAAGTATCCAAACACGTTCTCCACCTCTTCCTCTGCTCTGCAGGAGATGGACAAGCATCTACACAACGGCCAGGACTTCCAGTACAAGGTGTCGTGGCGGGAGGCCGGGGGAAAGAGCGTGCACTGGAACCACAGCTACGTCAGGTCTCCACCGTTCTTGGTGAACGACACAGGAACGTACGCACCGTTCGAGATCAAAGTCCAGGCCGTCAACTCGCTCGGAGAAGGACCACCACCGGAACCAGAGATCGGACACTCCGGAGAGGACAGTACGTCTCACGAGATACATGAAGTTGTTGCTGCTGCAGCTTTGATTCACATGTGATGAATGTTTTTTATTCCTCCTGGAAACTTGATGCCTCCTCTTCCTCTCACTCTTCCTCTCAGAACCTCAGGAGGCGCCGACCGGAGTGGAGACAACGGTGATGAACAGCACCGTCAGAGTCAAGTGGAGCGAAGCACAGAGCGTCCGAGGGCTGCTGCTGGGATACAAGGTACCAGTCACTGAAGCTCGCTGGTTCAGTTACAGCTCTACTGAGTAAAGTTAAGTTTGTTGGGACCATTCATTTAAACCTCACTTTTTTAAACTCTGCAGCTTTGTCTGTCTTTGAGTGGTTTCTTTTTTAATTACCCAAATAATAAATCACATGTTCACACTGACCCCCAGCCCGTCCTCAGATTACAACACGCCACCTGCTGGTGAGGGACAGACAGGACACTGAAGCCGTCACAATTCATTCTATTTCTCTTAGCGAAACTTTTTTAATCCTGAGTTTGATGAGAAGATGGAAGAATGTGATGCTACAGTTTTGAGCTTCACTGGTTTTTACCCCGGAGCTTTTGTTCAGATTTGATTAGTTGATTATAAATCGATTTTTCTTTTTCTTATGATTCAAAATGAAATAAAAGCATCAAACATCAACATTTACTTTCATTTGAATTTTAAAAAACCTGGTTAATCGTGATAAATTCCAACAGTGATGCATCAAACCACATGAATTCAGTTTTGTTTCCTCCCTCTCCGTCAGATCTACATCAGGAGGTTGGGCCCCCAGGTTGGGCGGGGCCGGAGGTCTCTGGGGAAACCGCACCACGGAGACGAAAGAGGGGAGAGGCCGGACCGAGGGACGGAGAAAGACACAGCGAGCAGGGTGGTGGTCGTCCATGGCAGGACGACGTCAAAGGAAGTGACGGGGCTGCAGCTGTTCTCCTCGTACGAGCTGTCCGTCACAGCCTTCAACAGCAAAGGGGAGGGGCCCCAGTCGCTGCCTCACCGCTTCAGCACGCCAGAGGGAGGTGGGTCTCAGCACTGACGTTAAAACTTCACACAACAAACACAAAGACTAAAGTAAAGATGGACGACATGACGGCCCCTAAAAGTGAAGCCAAAGTGTCATGATCTCCCCCTGGTGGCTGGCTGCGGTACAGGTCATGAACCCAGCCTCCTCCATGTAAATGTTTGGCAAAGATGGTTTCTGTCATTTCAGGTCGTTCTTGTCGTTTGTTCAAGTGGTTCTGATCCGTTTGGTTTGAATCAGTGGTTTGACGTCATGATTGACAGCTGAGACCGACCCGTGATCGGTTGTGTATAGACCCACACGTCAGTCACATGTCGGACCTGTGTCACTAACCTATCCCGTGTGTGTGTGTGTGTGTGTGTGTGTGTGTGTGTGTGTGTCCAGCTCCGGGTCCTCCTGCATCACTGACGTTTAAGAGCCCGACAGAGAAATCACTGATTCTCTACTGGACGCCTCCGGTTGAAATCAATGGGAACCTGCTGGGATACATGGTGCAGTACCAACAAGGTAACGTCTAAAAAATAAGAAATAAACACCTGTGTGGGGAGGAGCTAATGTTACTTTAACAAATATCAAGATGTAAAAAAATATTCTCACTTGAGAGAAATACAGAAGTGTTGTTACGGCCTTGTTTGACACCTCATCATCACTCATTCGTTCACATATGGAGGATGTTTCCTAGCTGCGGGGGGGGGGGGGGGGTTCAGCTCTTGTTGAAGAGTGAAGCTGAACTGAGATCAGTTCAAAACACTGAGAAATTATTATCAACCAGAGTTTATCCCCAATGTTCAGCAGCGAACTTTAAAGCATGTGGGTTTGTCACTTGGCCTGTAGAGGTGGAGAGCGGAGACAGTCCGCTGCAGATGGAGTTCATCAGTGATTCCAATGTGACTCACATCGTGTTGGACCCTCTGGATCCCAACAGCAGTTACTTCTTCAAAGTTATAGCCCGCACCGCCACCGGTGACGGCCCGGCCATCACCCTGAGAGGTGCCACCCTGCTCGACGGAGGTGACACTACATTTTTTGTGTAAATACAGTCAAGTGCTTTTATTACCGTTGTCTTTTCCTTTACGCTGATTGTTTTCCTTCTTCCTCCAGTTCCTCCATCGAACGTCACCATCGTCCAGGGCAACACATCGCTCAACCTGAGCTGGGTCCCTGGAGAGCGAGACAGGAACCACGGCTTCCACATCCGCTACCTCAGGAAGAGCGGTGGGTTCAACCACAGAGAGAAAAGACTGTAAATTATTCAACGAACACAAGCGACTGAAAACTCTTCTCATACTTCAGTCTACGTTTGTGACGAAACACCTCAACATCCACCTGAGAGAAGAAAACCAAAAACAACTTTACTAATCTGTCACGTGTGTGTGTGTGTGTGTGTGTGTGTGTGTGTGTGTGTGTGTGTGTGTGTGTGTGTGTGTGTGTTGCAGCCGGGGGTGAGTGGGAGGAGTCAGAGTTAGTGAACTCCACGCAGGGTTTCTATTCGCTGTCAGGCCTCCAACCAGGAACTGAGTACCACCTCATGATCCTACATGGAAACGTCACTCAGTGGGAGGACTTGTCGAGGACGATCGGACCAGGTGAGTGTTCTGCTCAGTGGAACCAGATGTTCCCTCAAACAGCAGAACCTGAAGGATCTTAACTTCACGTCCTGGTCTCGCTCCGTCTCTCAGTTCCTTCGGAGATGACCGGTGGGTTCGCCACTCAGGGCTGGTTGATCGGACTCATCAGCGCCATCGTGCTGCTCATCCTGATACTGCTCATCCTCTGCCTCATCAAACGCAGCAGGGGCGGGAAGTACGCAGGTAACCACACCCACACACACACACACACACACACACACACACACACACACACACACACACACACACACACACACACTTTATTGTTGAGGGTTTGATGATGAGTTTTTTTTTTACAGTGAAGGACAAAGAAGACAAGGAGGTGGACTCTGAAGCTCGACCAATGAAAGATGAGACCTTCGGAGAATACAGGTGGGTTTAAAGACCATCACTGACTGAATATAAAGAATCACTGACTGTATATAAAGAATCACTGACTGTATATAAAGACCATCACTGACTGTATATAAAGAATCACTGACTGTATATAAAGAATCACTGACTGTATATAAAGACACTGACTGTATATAAAGAATCACTGACTGTATATAAAGACCATCACTGACTGTATATAAAGAATCACTGACTGTATATAAAGAATCACTGACTGTATATAAAGACACTGACTGTATATAAAGAATCACTGACTGTATATAAAGACCATCACTGACTGTATATAAAGACACTGACTGTATATAAAGACACTGACTGTATATAAAGAATCACTGACTGTATATAAAGACACTGACTGTATATAAAGAATCACTGACTGTATATAAAGAATCACTGACTGTATATAAAGTCACTGACTGTATATAAGGACGATCACTGACTGTATATAAAGAATCACTGACTGTATATAAAGAATCACTGACTGTATATAAAGTCACTGACTGTATATAAGGACGATCACTGACTGTATATAAAGAATCACTGACTGTATATAAAGACGATCACTGACTGTATATAAAGACGATCACTGACTGTATATAAAGAATCACTGACTGTATATAAAGACGATCACTGACTGTATATAAAGAATCACTGACTGTATATAAAGAATCACTGACTGTATATAAAGACGATCACTGACTGTATATAAAGACACTGACTGTATATAAAGTCATTCCCAGCTCTCCTCCCGTTATATCTCTCTTGTCTTTCGTCCTCTAACGCTCGGCCTGCAGATCTCTGGAGAGGTGAGGACGTGAACAGACTTTTTGTTTTGCTCTTACATGCATGTGTTGTGTCAGTGACTGTGTGTGTGTGTTAGTGTGTGTGTGTGTGTGTCTGTGTGTGTGTGTGTGTGTGTCATTAGATGTAGTGGATTGAGAAAGTTTTGTGTTTAGTTGTTATAACTTTCCTGGAAGAGAAGAACGGGATCTAACTACTTTGACTTCAGGAAGCAGGAGCTTCTTCTTACATTGAGTCTTTGGATCACCACACCTCCTCCTCCTCCTCCTCCTCCTCCTCCTCCTGTTCAGAGTTCAAGAAACAAAATCTTGAATCTGAGGCACATTGTTTGTTTTCACCAGCTGAGGCTTCATTTGAAAACACAGCTGCTGCAGATACGTCCGAGATGTTTGGACACGATGACGCAGACGCTCACAACCTGCGGCTGATTGGGTCTTTTTGGACGTAACCTGTGATTCAGGTCGATGAGCGTCCTACGAGACAAGTGTCTGTTGCTGCACACAGTTCATGAGAACGTCATGAACAGTGTGCAGCAACAGACACTGACGGGTGGGGCCCGATGTTCCCTTTCTGACATTATAACAAGCAAACTTGGTTCAGCTGATCACGTACGGTTTGTGTTTGTCGTTTTTCAGCGATGGCGATGAGAAGCGCTCCGACAGCCAGCCGTCCATCTGCGGGGAAAGTAAGCTGGGCAGCGACGACTCTCTGGCCGAGTACGGAGACAGCGTGGACATCCAGTTCAACGAAGACGGCTCCTTCATTGGCCAGTACAGTGGCCGGGGGCCCGTTCCCCATGGAAACGAGAGCTCCGGTCCGGCCTCCCCCGTCACAGCTGCCCCGCCTCCCCCCATTGCTCCGTCCATGTCGAGCATCCTCAACCGGCCCAGCTAGACACACACACATCACAAAAACACACACACACACACATTGCCTGCAACAACACACTGAGGGACACACCACTCCTGACTCCACTGCCTGTAATGTCTCACACACACACACACACACACACAGTCTCAGTACATTCCACAGGTTTATACAGTTCATCTGTTTACAGGATGTGTCACCTTTTCTACTACGTTTACACATGCACACACGCATGCACGCACACACACACACACGCACACACACGCACACACACACAGACAGAAGATATGCTCAATCAGATCCCTCCTCTGTACGGAGGAGAGACAGGGAGGTGGAGGACAGGAGAGGAATATGAAAAAAAAGGGAAAACTAAAACTAATAACTTTTTCATCGATGACCAAAATTTCAAAAAACTTGGTAGAAACATTTAAGTCTTTTTCTGTTTCGTCAACACATTTAGAATTATTTTCAATATAAATGTCACCCTCTTTTAATTTTGATGCATCTTCAAACTTCACCACGATGTGTTCGTGTCAGTTTCAAGTTATTTGTGTTGGTTTGGTGTATATAAGTTAGTGTGCATGCGTCTGGGGATGATTTGGCTGTTTTTTGATGTGTGCGCGGCAGAAACCTAAGATGCATGATCCTCCCTGAGGCATTTCTGAATCCTTCTGTTGATACTCCACATTAATGAGTTTAAAGAGTGACGGTCACTCTGTGCGTGTCTGTGCGATTGTTTACTCTCCATCCCTGACCTGCAGCGATGAGAGATCCGTTGCCTTAAGTGAGTCCAGTCGATCCTCCTCTCCTTCTGTCAATCATCCATCTCTCCTCACACACACTTCCTGTTCCATCATCCTCCCGTTTAAGAGGCAGGACCAGGATGTTGTGGTGACACCGGGAGATCAACGCTCTGCAGAAGGAAACTTGCAAATGGACAAAACCACAAAACTTAAAAAACGAAAAAAATACAAAAAACGAGGTAAAACGTTTTTGACAGAGTTTCGAGGTGCGATCGAGAAGGTCAGAGATGTTCCGGGTTGTGAAACCAAAATCAGCAGGTATACGGAGTATTTTTTAAACCCACTAAAAAAAGTAGTGATGGACTTCTTTTCCATCGCCAGTAGAGGAGTTAGTCTTTCTGTTTCTCCTCCGCTATCTTCAACGTCATGAACACACTGAGGCGCCTCCCTGTGTGGATAAATATGCACGTTCGCCCTGGTGAGTGAGACGTGGAATCATGGCGAGCGGTTTCATTTTGTTCTCAGATTCAAACCGTTCAGACAAACATCACGGAAAAACCATTTAGTTTGTAAATGTGATCACACACACAGATCCACGCTCACACACACACACACATCACATACACACAGGGCCGGTCCTCTGTAGCAAAACCCAATGGGACCCTCTGACGGACAGAGGGAGGATGGAGGAAGAGGAGGAGGAGGAAGAGGAGGAGCTGACAGAAAGAGAATCTGACGTCTCGTTCTCTGAATGTAAATAGAACCTTGAGATTGTCATTTTTTATTTCCATGGCTTCTTTTATAAGATGATAAAATTGTATGTTTTTTTTAAATATCTGTTGCTCTGTTTTGATTTTGTACGACAGCGCTTCAACGCTGTAGCGTTTGTATCATAAAACCCCGCCCACCATCGTCTCCTCTTAGTTCTTCCTCGTTTAGAAGCCCAGAGACATTTAGAGTAGAACCATAGTGAGAACCACCTCCCCCCCCACCCTTCATCCAGTTTCTTTATATCGCTTAGAGAAGCAGCAGAAGAAAATACTGCTGATTGAAAAAGTCTCGTCATACATGTTAACATTTATTCACCGAGGCGGAGCTGTGTGAACGGACACGAGCGAGACGCCGTCTGCAGCTCTGGATGGACCAACTCTGGAAATCAATCCAAACACTTTTTGTTAAACTGGAGCGTCGACATTTTCTTTCATAGTTTTTGTGTTTGAATTTATGTTTGGCCTCAGACTGAAGGACAGGAAACAGGAAACTGTTCATCTTTAAACGTAATAATCCACAAACTTGTTGCCTTGTTAAACGTCTCCGCTGCGACACTGATGCTCACTGTTTCTACGACTGGAAATAAAGATGGACGACAGGAAACCTCCCAAAGAGTGGAGACAAAACATCCCCATCTGCAGTATAGGTCATGAACCCCACCTCCACCATGTTAGCAGATGGGACATCAAAAAAAGAATCAATGTTAAAAAACGGATCATTTCTGCTGATGCAGATTTTAGTCATGAGACATCATGATTGACAGCTGAGACTGACTTGTGATTGGTCCAGCAGGACCTCAGGTGTGAGGTCACTGCTGGACGACAGCAGCGACCATATCCGGGATATTTTGGCTCCATTTTTGTACAGCGGGAGGAAGTGGAGATGCGTCGTCCATCTTTAACCACAGTCGTTGTGTGACCCTGTTTGTCTGCCTGTCTCCGTTGCAGCCTTCTTTTATACATATAAACACGTTGGGGAAAAAACACAACATAAAAACTAGTAAAAAATAAAAAGACCAAAAAAAAGAAGATATAAATTATAACAATACTGCTCATGATAACAACTGTGCTCTCATCAGTTACGGTGACGCGGTCAGTATTGTCGTAAGGAGCGAGGAAATCAGTATCACAGGATTCAGCAGGGAGATTACAGAGGTGGTGGGGGGGCTGCTGTGATATGTGTGTGTGTGTGTGTGTGTAGGAGAGGTGGACTTCAACACACACACACATATGTAGGGGGTTGATGGGGGAGGGGTGTACTGCAATATTGAGGTGTGCTGATGTTGTACCTGCTTGTTGCATTGTGCGCTGTTCTATATCCGACAAACTAACCCCAGACTAATAAATAAACATGGACTACGCTAACACACCCAGCTGCTGCTTTGTTTCCCGTGTGTGAGTGTGAGTGTGTATTTGTGAGGAACATTTTGAGTGTAGTCACATTTCCACTATTGCTTTTGTTTGTGTGGATAAAACAAACTATGAGAGCCATTAGAGTCAACCAGTCAACTTATGGTTCAGACAAATTTACAGTTGAGTCTCCGTCCAGACGTGTTGGAACATTTAAACCAAAAATCTGATATATGTTCCCTCTGATACACCGAAGCTTCCAAGAAAACTATGAACGTGTGAATGAGATGAAAGTTAGGGGACAGAGTTCACACCAGTTTACACCAGTTTACAGCAGTTTACACCAGTTCACACCAGTTTACACCAGTTCACAGCAGTTTACACCAGTTCACACCAGTTTACACCAGTTCACACCAGTTTACACCAGTTTACACCAGTTCACACCAGTTCACAGCAGTTTACATCAGTTTACACCAGTTTACACCAGTTCACACCAGTTTACACCAGTTTACACCAGTTCACAGCAGTTCACACCAGTTCACACCAGTTCACACCCGTTCTGTTGAGATGAGATTAGCGATAACATGCTAGCTGTAGCTGTAACTGGGAGGACATCAGAGGACATTTATTTTAAATGACCTCGTTTTGAATTTGAATGTCAGGACACTTGATGACGTCATAGGAGCAGTATGGAGGTGCCCCCCCCCCCCCAGTCTGCAATGTGGTGAGCACATGATGAGTGAACGTTACATGACGTGAACGCGCACTGAGCATCAGTGATGCTGCCTCTGGAGGAGGAGGAGGAGGAGGAGGGAGGAGGAGGGAGGAGGAGGAGGAGGAGGAGCGCACACAGACTGGCTGCTAATGGAACCTGAAGAACTCGTTCCACACAATGTGAGTGTGTGTGTGTGAGTGTTAGTTAGTGTGTGTGCTAGTTAGTGAGTGTGTGTGTTAGTGAGTGTGTGTGTGTGTGCAGACGGAGCTCTAAACCGGAGGCATCAGACTGAGGAGGACACTGAACATTGAGGACAGTTTGTTACAGCGGAGAGATCACAAGAGACACGGACACACAACCGGAGCATACATGACACACACACACAGAGAGAGAGAGACACACACACACAGAGAGAGAGAGAGAGACACACACACACACACACACACACCAGGAATAGAACCGCAGGGTGAGCGGAGCGGCGGTTATGCAAGACGGAGCGGAGCTGAGGGGGGGCGCGGGGAGGACGCTCCGGTTCCAGCGGCCACACGGTGAGTGACAGCGACACACGGTGAGTGACGTCATATCCCGATCATTAAACCAGCACGTCACCACGCACACGCACAGTCCTCTTCTTTCATTTGAGCGAGACTGAGTGCGCGTGCGTGCACCCGTGACGCAACAGCTGATCGTTGTCATTGATGAGTGAGCACCCAGCCCAAACGTCTCACACGCACGCGCACACACACACACACAGTCTGCAGCGTTATGTAACCATGTGGCGTGTTTGAGCGCGCAAACATACGAACACATGCACATGGAGCACATCGGTCATGCGGAGGGGGAGGGGGGGGGAGAAAGTAGATCCTGATGGTCCCGAACAGGGAAGCTGGGGGGGGGGGGGGTGTCCTGTGACGAGCAGTGACCCACGTGGTCCCTGAGTGTGAGTGTAAGAAACTAATGGAGTCCAAGAAGAACGTGCACACGGTGCGGAGGCTGCAGCGCGTGCGGTGTGATAGCACAGGTGAGGTTTCTCTCACACACACACACAAAGCTGCTCTCACTCTGTGTGTGTGTGTGTGTGTGTGTGTGTGTGTGTGTGTGTGTGTGTGTGTGTGTGTGTGTGTGTGTGTGTGTGTGTGTGTTGGGGGGGCGGTGTCACGGTCACAGGTCACACTGAGAGTAACTGAGCACATCTACTGAAGCAACACACACAAGAACAGGTCTGATTAGAATTTCAGTCTGAACTGAAGCAGATCATCTTTTTAAAAACTCCACTTCCTCGTTGTGTCACTGTGGAACATACATGTGCTGAGTGATGGATCAGGTTTGATGACCCGGACGGAACGAGCTCAACGTTTAAACACGCTGAGCAACACGTTCAATATTACAGAAGCTCAAAGACAACACGAGGTGTCTGACTTATCAAGAGACGACGAGCGATGACACAAAACAGAGCAGAGATGATGGAGAACAGAAACTGTGATAGATTCAATGTTTGCTAACAAGCTAAAGATTTAACCAGACTGTTAAAATCACTGTTGGCAACAAGCACAATAAAAACTATTTAAAGGTTCAGTGTGTAGAATTTAGTGACATCTAGTGGTGAAGTGTCATGTTGCAGCTAGACGTCTCACAAAATCACAATACAGCTGCTCAGTGTGACTCTTACTTGTCATGCTACCTCACTTCCTGTATGACCGGGCAGTTTACAGTTGCACTTGGAAATTGGTGGATGACGTCATTCTGGACTGACAGGCTGCCCGGCCAATCAGAATCACTCCGTCCTCTGCACGTTGTCCAACAGGTGTGTTGACTGGCTGACTGCTCAGTCTCCTCCCACACGTGCTGTGGTTTGAGAAAGTTCAAAATCTGTACAGAGGTCTTCTTTGCATCCTGTCAAACACACACAGGCAGCACAGACGTCCACTCACACAGACAGACACACACAGACACACACAGACACACACAGACACAGACACACAGACACAGACACACACCTGGCTGCTGTAGTCATGTCAGGAACACAAAGAACACTCACTCAAAATCCTCTGGAGAAAATTTGGGTGCCATCATTGAAAAGCAGACTGAGCCAACGCAGAGGCTGTGAGTACACACACACACACACACACACACACACACACACACACACACACACACACACACACACACGTGGACACTACATTGTTTGACATCACCTCAGTTTGACAAGTTGATACCTGTACAATAACGTAGGTGTAAAACCGTTTTGGGTGTGTGTGTGTGTGTGTGTGTGTGTGTGTGAGTGAGTGTGAGTGTGTGTGTGTGTGTGTGTGTGTGTGTGTGAGAGAGACCGGAGGGTTATTCACCCCAAAGCTCCTCTGACACCACGTGTCCACACTCCTCTAGAGACTTTCACTGAGGTTCAGTGATAAAGACAGTAAAAGTAAACGTAGGTTCTTACTTGTTAAGTTAATACAATGAAATCACACTTTTAATTTAAACATCTCCTGAATGAACATTGCTAAAAAAAAACGCTGGTTTTTAACTGAGCTACAGTTAAAGTTTGTATCTTAGGTTTGTTCATATCATCAAGTCTCATGTGTTTTAATATTCTATTGTTTCTAAAAAAACAATTGGCAGTAGAAGATCAGGTGGAGGATGATTTTGTTTCCCTTCACTTCTTGAAAAAAGAAAAGTTCGGGTCCTGAGAAGCTTCATCTCATCACATCTTCTGATCCAGGATCTGCTAAATGATCCCGAACGCTTCTTAATACAGGTCATAAACCCCGCCCCCTACATGTTAGCAGATGGAACACGGATCAAACTTAAACATGTTAATATAATATAGAGCGGTGTATAGAGACTGCTCACATCACGACTCCCCTCCGTACTTCTAATGACCCATCACTGCAAGATTCAGTGTTGGGACACTTTCATAACCTCCGAATATCACCGGTCAAAGTTCACTGAAGTTTGACTCTATGTGAAGACACGCTACGGGAACCTGCTGCACTCGCACACGTGTGACTGTGCCCTCACACGGTGGGAGGAGCATCTTCCATCTTGGTTTGCAGTCACAGATCTTTCTGCGTTCACCGTCAGGAATTCACGGCTGTTGGCGTCTTCGCATTAACGTTGTATGTAATCGTGCCGCTGACAGAAAGTCACACCGTGAGACTTCTGATTCACCTCATCGGTAGAATTAGATCTTTCTCATTCTGGTGGTTTTCCAACAGGCTTCCTCTTCACAGACCGTGAATTCAACACTGTGCGTCTGTGTGTTTCAGCGTCGGTGCCCCAGTTCACCAACTCTCCAACCATGATAGTGATGGTGGGACTCCCGGCACGAGGGAAGACCTACATCTCTAAGAAGCTCACCAGATACCTGAACTGGATCGGAGTTACAACTAAAGGTATCACCTGACAGGGTTTGGACTCATTCAGCTCAGTGATATTCAGACTGAAGACGGTTCCATCGTCCTTTAAGTACATTTACTTTAAGTTGTGAAGCTGCTTTATTCAGTTTTTACTGGAGTGAATCAGCTGCTCTGTTTGTTTTGGAGGAGGAGACGTCTGAGGAGGGTTCAGATAAAAACCTGAACCATCAACACTGAAGGAATCTAAGCAGGAGAAGACTACAACTCCCATGACCTTGGGTTTTAAAACCCATTGGCCAAACGGCTCCAGACAGGGAACCGTGTCTGCAGCTTCACTTAGCCTCTCTGATCACAGAAGCCGTAGGTTCTAGTCTGAGCAGTAAAAGAACATTTTTACCAAACAGCTTCAACAGAGATGAATCTTCGTAACAAAGGAAACAGAGATTTGTAGTCGTATTGATCCATCTCACAGCTTGTTGTATTTCCTGCTTTACGTTTCCTCCCTGTTTGGCCGATATACACCGATATTAATATCGACGTCCATGTTGCCTAGCAGCAACAACAGTTTGAATTCAGAGAACATAAGATTGTTTTGTATAAGATTAAAGCTTCACATGTTCTAAGTCGCATCGTTTCTCTCTGTCACAGTGTTCAACGTCGGCCAGTATCGCAGAGATGCTACACGTCCCTACAACAGCTACGAGTTCTTCAGACCAGACAACGCGGAGGCCATGAAGATACGCAAGTATGAACCTTCAGCTTCGCACAGCGTCACCGCAAACAGCGTGTGACTTAACACACCTTTCGAAAAACACTATATTGTTTGAGACACGTACTTAAACACATTGAGAATCCTATCACCCAGCCCGACGCTAAATACCAACACAAACGAAGTGTAGCTGTAATTAATCTTGTGTCTGTGCACAGAGCCTGTGCCACCGCTGCCCTGAAGGATGTGTGCGATTATTTCACCAGAGAGCAGGGTCAGGTGGTGGTGAGTGTAACATTAAAGCTTTAAAGTTCATTTGTACTTTTATTTATGAGTCTACATAAAGAGAGCCGGTCACTAAGCCTGAGTTTTCCCTGGAAGGTTTTTGATGCCACAAACACCACGCAAGAGCGCAGGGAGGTCATCCTCAGCTTCGCCAAAGAAAACGGTTACAAGGTTTGTTCTTTTCTGACGATGACGAGAGAAAACCTTGAGTTCAAGTTTCCGCAGCTGCAGGGGGAAACTTTATTAAACTCTGTCTGAATCTTTCACACATTTTCTATTTATATTTGCATTGTATGTAGATATTTTTTAAATATTTCCTTGGTTTTAACCTGTAACACAACAAATGTCCCAGTAGTGGGACTAATGAAGGATTATGATCTGAAATGCATCCAATTCTCTCTTTTCCCTCCTCTTCAGGTTTTCTTTGTAGAGTCAATATGTGACGACCCAGACATCATTGCTGAGAACATTAAAGTAAGTGTGTGTGTGTGTGTGTGTGTGTGTGTGTGTGTGTTTATTGGTCTGTGCCAGATCACTGACTTATTGACATTTAGTTTGTTGTTCCTTGTAACTTCATCGTCTGCACAGAGAAAATAATCCTCCTGCTAGTTGGTCTTTTTCTCCTCCTCCCTCTTTTCAGTTCATCTTATATTTCTATCAAATGTATTTTAGTGTATTCAGCTTGAAGTGTGATGAATGAATAATAAATACAGGTTATGATGACTAATGTGTGATCGGTTGTTTTAACATTTAAACTCAAAGAGAATTCTTTAGTCTTTGTTTTTTTGGGGGGGGGGGGTTATTAAGAAACGTTAACTAATTTACTCATGAGAACATTTACCGTCTTTTTTTTAAAACAGCAAGTGAAGCTGAGCAGTCCAGACTACGTAGACTGTGACAAAGAGGAAGCTGTGGCCGACTTCCTCAAGAGGATCGACTGTTACAAGTTGACCTATCTCCCCCTGGACGACGACAAGGACAGGTCCAGGATCCATCTTTACCTTCCAGTAGTTATGAACCACTGAGCTTCATTGTTATGCATCATGATGCTTTTTACATTTCCTCCAGTAACAAGTGTTGTTTCGAGGCCGCGGAGCCTTTTTTTTAGTTTGGTTGGCTTCAGGAGAACTCAGTGAACTCAGAGCCACAGACAGTGAGGGTGCTGAGGGACAGACCCACTTCATGGGAGCTGAGGTTGAACAGAAGACCTTCAGCTTCATCCGCAGCTGTACCGCGAAAAACTGTTGTGTCTATGAAACGATTGTCTGTGTTTTGTCTTTACGCAGGAATCTGTCTTACATTAAGATCTTCAACGTGGGCAGCAGGTACCTGGTGAACCGGGTCCAGGACCACATCCAGAGCAGGATCGTCTACTACCTCATGAACATCCACGTCACCCCGAGATCCATCTACCTGTGTCGCCACGGCGAGAGCGAGCTCAACCTCGTGGGTCGCATCGGGGGAGACTCTGGGCTGTCACCTCGCGGGGCAAAGGTTGGGAGACTATGGTTTGTGTGTGTCTGTGTGTGTCTGTGTGTGTCTGTGTGTGTCTGTGTGTGTCTGTGTGTGTCTGTGAGTGTCTGTGAGTGTCTGTGAGTGTCTGATGCAGCAGACCCTGTCTGTACACTCATGTCTTCAGTGTGTACCTGTCAGTTTGCCAGTGCTCTGGGAGCATACATGCGAGGACAGTGCATCAGTGACCTGAAGGTGTGGACGAGTCACATGAAGAGGACCATCCAGACGGCAGAGGCTCTGGGAGTCCAGTACGAACAGTGGAAGGCCCTCAACGAGATCGATGCTGTGAGTGATGGACACGCAAAAACACGTTAATTACATGTTAATAACATGTTTACAGCATGTAGTGCAGTGCCCTCGATTACAGCAGTGGACTTTAGATTGTGTTTCTGTGTTCGCGGCCTCAGGGCGTGTGTGAGGAGATGACCTATGAGGCGATTCAGGAGAATTACCCAGAGGAGTTTGCACTGAGGGACCAAGACAAGTATCGCTACCGCTACCCCAAAGGAGAGGTGAGCGTCGGCTGATGGGATTATTATTTTTATTCACTTCCTCGATTCATCTTTAAGTTTTTTAAGTGTCCGACAAAGGTTCAAGAGCTGGAGTTGTCCTCTTCAAAATGATTTTTTTTAAAGTCCAGTATCCAAATATTTTCAGTTCAGTTTTGTTAACGTACCTTGTCGATCCTGTTTCTGTGCATCAGTCGTACGAGGACCTGGTCCAGCGTCTGGAGCCCGTCATCATGGAGCTGGAGAGGCAGGAGAACGTTCTAGTCATCTGTCACCAGGCGGTTATGAGGTGTCTGCTGGCCTACTTCCTGGACAAGAGCGCCAGTGAGAGAAAACACGTTTCCTTGATATTCTACAGAAGCTGATCGTCTGCACGAGTCCCAGAGTATAGACTGACTTTTCTCTGTTTGTGTCAGATGAGCTTCCGTACCTGAAGTGTCCTCTGCACACGGTTCTGAAACTCACACCAGTCGCCTACGGTCAGTCCCTGCCCGACATTCGTCTTCTCACATCACCACAGCTTCTTCCTAGTCTTGATCCGGGACCACCAGCTTGGTCCAGACTGAAATATACGAACTACTGTTAGATGTTCAGACTTTTATTAATATTAATACATTTGATAATCTTTTAATGTTTCTGCCATCATCAGGTCACAGTTATAATAAGAGCAGTTTGGGTTCTGATCTCTGTCCCTGTCTCTCAGGTTGTAAAGTGGAGTCCGTCTTCCTCCACATCGAAGCGGTCAACACACACAGAGACAAGCCCGAGGTAAAAGCAGCAGTCGTCCACACAGAGACACTTTCATCATCTCCATCTATAATAAGTTTTCTAGCAGGTTCATAAATAGACACTGTGCATTTGTCTCTTTGTCAGAATGTGGACGTGGACCGAGACCCAGCGGAGGCGTTAGAGACGGTGCCGGACCACATCTAGAGGAGGAATCAGACCAGCGAGCTGCTTTCAGCTGACGGAGAGAGAGGCCTTATTTTTAACTGAAGTAATTCTAGTGATCGTTGTTCATGTGGAAAACTCCTCGACAATGAGAGGGAGACATGTCTCAGCCTACTTCCATTGTAAATGCACTTTATTTATAATGTAGGGCTCAGGCCAGATGTCGGACAGGAAGAGGAGCTTAGCCTAAATACTCAAAACGGGGAAGCGGCTGGCTTAGCGGTGTTTGAAGGTTGGTTGAAGCTAGCTGCTAAAATGAAGCTAAACAATTAACGCACCGTGTCTCGGCGGACCCCTCCAAAGAAACGACATGAAGTTGTGTGTTACCGTTGGGGTTTGTGTCGTTGTGCTAGTTAGGTTGTCGATGTCTCCACAAGGCGCCTTCCGACAGCGGCTAGCGGTTTCCCCTTTATTTAGTCTTTATGCTAAGCTAAGTTTATCACCTCACATTAGGCACAGACACCATGTGCCTCACGTAATTTAAAATATACATAACTCTATGCACCCGACACGCACACGCACACCAGGTGTAGTGTGTTTGTGTTGTCGTATGTTTTTAATGGACCTTGGTCATTTTAATTAGTAACACAAGGGGACCTGGTGCGATACGAATAACTGTGGTGCAACGCGTCAGTTTTCTAAACATGACGACGACCGAAACGTTGAAAACCTCGTGAACGTGTCGATGTCGTTGGGTCTGTGGAGGCGGACGTCACCTGGTTCTCTGGGGAGCATCAGTGATACCTAGTGTTCATGAAGCTGGTTAACCAGCGGCTCCGTTAACTCCGGGTTTCACCACAGAACAGAGAACTGCAGAGACCAAACAGCGACACCTGCTGACATATCTGGTTACTGCAGTAGAAACAAATCAGCCGTATAAAGATGTAGAAACTATTCGAGTTATCTTCATACAATGAAAACTATTAATATTGTAATTACATCATCTACCAATGAAGAATCAAAATGTTCAAAACTTAAAGTCACATATTAGAAAAAATATAATAAAAAAGTAAACAAGTGTGAAAAGATGAATATACATTAATTATCATTAAACGTCTTTTCAGAATGTTTATTCTCAGAAAACAACAATTTCTTCAGTCATTTAACATATTGTTGTTTTGCACATTTTAATTTTAATACTCAACACTTTGGGAGTTCCACATAGACGTGGTGCCAATTTGAAAATGAATGACCATTTTTAATACTAAAACATAAACACAAGCTTCTCCCTGCTGCCACAGCAAAGAGAAAAATCTGATCGTACAAATAATTAATCAAATGTGATATTTACTCAGTCATGACAAACTAATATACATCGATGTGAATCGTCCACTAGGCTGTTGGTGGTCAAATCATGTTTTAACCCAGAGTTGACAAACCTCTTTCCCTAATTAAGGATCCTGTAGTGATCTAAATCCTGAGGTCAGGACCAGAAATAAACATTTAAAAAAAAAGTGTATTTCAACCAAAATTGGCAAGAGAGAGAAATAAAAAGTTAATTTTAAAAAGCTTTAAGGCAACAAAGGGGGTCACACGTCTTTTAGGGGTCAGGAAGGTTTGGGAACTCTGGCGTCAGCTTCATGATACAAGAGTTCAGACCAGAGAGTTGGACGACGTGCTAATGTCGACACAGGTCCCAGCTTTGTGCTTCTCGTATTAACTTTTACAGCTCGTTTGTGTGACCTGAGGAAAACATTGAAAAAACAGTCACCTCTTCAGAAGATCCTCGTTTTAAAAAAAAGACAAACTGGATGCCAGCACACGACGGTGTAAGTAAATGCATGTACTTCTTCCCACACAATGTGACGAGTGTCTCGGTCAGGAAACTGGTATTTAACCTCAAGTCATCCTTTTAAAAACATGTTCAGTTGTAGAAAGTGTCACAGCAGTGAATTTGTGCTTTTAGTTTGGTCGGATCAAATCTGTGTCCACGGTCACGGCTCCAACGTGCTGCTTGTTCCTGTGTAAACCTGCTGTCCTTGTCCTGCTGTCCTTGTCCAATGGCAGTGAGTGTGTGTGTGTGTGTGTTTGTGTGTGAGAGAGAAATGAGTGAAAAAACCATGTCAATCAATGCAAATCACTGATGTTGAATCTGTTATAAAAGATTTTATTTTCTGAACTTGAACTGTGATGTTAACATCCAGGCAATAAAATGCAAACGGATACCTGGAGCTTTTGTGTGATGTTACAAGTCATTAAAAAGGAATCTGAAGCTCAATGTAGTGAAGTGTGTGTGTGTGAACGTACAAGATGTACGTGTGGTGCGGATGCAGCTTCTGTCCCAGCATCACACTGGATAAATAAGAATAAGGGAAAAGGAGTACTGGGTCATTTATCTCTGGCTGCTGGTGCTGGCCTGCGTCGAGTCGGGGTCGGAGTGGGCTTCTCTGTACTGCTGAGTCCAGCTCTGAGGCTCCTGATCATGAAGCTGAGGTCAAACACAGGTCGTCGTCAGACACATCGTCAGTTTATTTGAGAGAAGAATTTGCAGGAAGGTTCAGTTTGCTCGTCCATGACACTTACTTGACCCATGAACTCCAGGATTTTGGCTTTTGATACTTCCAAGTCTGCGCGTTGACCCCAGTGAAATTCATGCTCAGCTGGTTCTGTGTGAGGGATCCGCACATACTCCAGGTACCTACACACACACACACACACACAGGATATAAAAACACAGCGTGAAGATTTAAACCTGGTAACACCTGATCACACCTGGACAGCTCTGAGTGCATTAAAGTACAGTACGAGCTGCGTTTCGACGGCGGGAACTTTATCTGAAATGAATTATTGCTGTTTTATTTTAGATGTTCAAAACAGACACTTGGAACGTGATGCTGGATCATGTCGGAGTGAGTGTTGGTCCAGCCTCTCTGCTGTAGAGGTCTAGAGTTCCTCTCTCTCCTGCTGCTCTGTGGTGTGGTATAAACCAGAGTCTACGGTCTGAAAGACACTGGCTCTGAACACACCAGCACGGTGAAACACAGCGGGGCTCGAACCTGCGACCTCTGATTACAGAACCACTGGATTACAGGACTGAGCCATCGTCAGGGTGAAAGATACACACACACACACACTTATAGCTGTGGGGGGGTGGGGGACAATCGGATAAATGGAAAACAGCCTCTTGTAAAAACCTTAAATATCATGTAAATGAGAAAACCTCTATTATATCAGAATATCTGACTTCAGGGATCCACAAGAAACAAACCAGATGAATCAAAAGAGAACCTGTGCAGGAAGCTGGTTTCACATGAGCGTGTACAAGTAAAGTGAAGGCCTCTGTCATGTTCACTGACCCGAGGGGACGACGGTTAACTCTTACCTTTGGCGCACAAACTCGTCTGTGACCAGCCTCTTCACGTCACCAAACTCTTCATGTTTCACTCTGAAGATTTTTAATCATCAGAAAAAGAAAATGAACAGAAACAGAAAAACACCAGAGTTTAAACAAGTTGCATTTCAAATCTTTGTGTTCGCTCAACGACTTTTTCTGACTTTTCACATGACATCAGTAGAAATGTGATCGTGAAGTTATTTTATCTGATCGGCAAAGAGAGACTGTGACATCGAGTGTTTTTGTTGAACACGAATTTAAACTAATGTCATCGACCTCAGAGGTTTAGTGTCGAGAAAAACAAGAACGACTTTCTCAGCTGCCGCAGAAATTTGTTTTGTCAACGAGATTAAAAACTTTTTTTTCCCCCAAAATCCATTTTAAAATTGAGACTGAAGTTAAAAACACTTAAAAAACATTTACTTCATCTTGTTTCCTGTCAAAATCCTTTTTAAGATGGATTAGATGTTTAAAAGATGGAGTGCAATAAAATCCTCCTCACCCAGCGTCAACACGGAGTTTCTTCAGAGTGTTCCAGATGAGGGCTACAGAACAAAAACACACAACCATGTTTTTCAGGGACCAAATGAAAAAAATTGTGAACAAACAAAATACATGTATATATTTTTAACTCACTCACTTTCTCTAACGACGCCTCCTTTCATGAAAATAACACTGAGGATGACGAACAGCAGACCCGTCTTTGGATTGGTGGGGCTGCTGTGCACAAACACGTGGAACAGATGGTGAGGAATCATAAAATAGTTATGAGGCAGCGTTACCAACACGATGAAAGTCTAAATATCCATGACTGACAGAACTCACTTGATCCCTGAGGCTTCCTCGGCCGTTTCCAGCTTATTAACGAGGATGTACACGTGATATTTGGTGTCGATCTCAACCAGTTTGAGACCAAACACCTGGTTCAGTGAGAAGAGAAGTTTGTTTAAATGTGAGTTTTCTGTCATTAAAACGTTGCTGCGTCGTGATCGATGCTGTTTGACGGAACGAACCTGGTCAAACGTCCGTGTTGCCTTCTTCATGATCTCTGGGTAAATGTTTCTATAATCTTTCACCACGTGTTTCACCAAGTCTGTAAAAAAGAGAAGTGACACTATTGTTGTATTTACTTATATCCACTCGTCTGAAAACACATCCCATCCACTCGACTGTTCCGGCCTCTAAATCAGAGAAAGCTGCAGGTCCCGTTTTAGTTTGGAGACTCTGCGGTTGTGTTATCGTCTGGACGGACAACCACAGCGGTTGTGCGACGTCACCTGCTCGGCGTACGGGAACCTTCTTTTGGTCCTTCACCAGGAAGTACTGCACCACCTCTGCTGTCTACGAGACACACAGACGAACACGTGGAGATAAATACAGATGTTCTCAAATACATTCTGGATCATTGAACACGTAGGTTTCTACGCATCGTACCTTCTGGTCGACCTGTGCGGGGGTGAACTTCTCCAGTCCTCTCTGGACCTGTGACGTGCTCGGCTGAGTGAAGGTCGGGTCCTCGTCATCCTCCTGAGTCCCGAAGGACGTGTGTTGTCTCTGCGTGAAGAGACGGAGGCTGAGACCAGACAGACTTTCTGCTACGACCTCCCACGATATCACACGAGGCTCCACTTCACCTCCCCACTGACAAAACCTTCATTCAGAACCATGACTCCATTCAGTCGAGCTGTGCTCCAGAACCATCGTGTTTGAAAGAGACATCTATCTGTGCCGTCACCTCAGCTGGTATTTATCTATACTTCTTCACAAACCACAGCGCCGAATCACCTGCTGCCTCCTGGAACACGTGTTTTACTCACCTGGAGGCACCGGAACCCTCTGATCACTCGGTTTTCACAGACACACAACGAAGTGAACTCACGGAGCCCGGCAGCTTCCTCCTCTGGGTCATGGCGTCACGACGCGTGGAGCGGATGAACAACGAGACCCGGAGAGAAACCGGAGTCTGGAGCCGAACACGAGTCTGACCGAAGAAGGACAAACTGTTTCACAGCAGCTTCGACAAACTCCGACAAACCGGAGAGAAGCTGCGATGACACCGGAACTCAAACTCAACTACTCCCGCCGCGGCGGTTACAGTCGCTGCCTGATGACGTAGGGATCCTGCGCCGGCCGGATATTTTATTTTTATTTAACTTTTAATTCTCCTTCTGTCCAATTCCTCATTTGTAGTTTTAATGTTTTTGTACATTGGTGTGATGTGTCATGTGTCGTGACTGATAAAGGATTAAAAATAAAAACTATAAACCTGCTCCTGCAGTGAAATACACATCAGGTTCAAACACTCTGAGCTTTTTATTAGGAACACCTGAGCAGCTGCTTGTCATGTGACTACCCAGCCAATCACGTGGCAGCAGTGCAATGTTTACAAATATCCCATTGATAAGAACAGTGATTAAAAAACTGATGAATGATTCACATGTTGTCATAGAAATAAACAAATAAACAGACGAGTCCGATGAAATGTAGGAAAAGTCAAACACTTTATTGTTCACATTCGAGAGGAAACAGTGGAAATCACAGTAAGGCATCATCACAGTAAGGCAACACATTCATTAGAAAACAGAGATCACTCAGCCGCAGCACTTCCTTCTTTAGAAAAGCCCCTGACCTCTGTGATGAAAAGTTGTACACATGAGTGACACGTTGGAAAGGTCCACAGAAAACTTCACAGTTGAATGTGTCGGAAGAAGAAATCATCTAAACCGAAATGATATGTGTATGTGAAGTTGAGATCTACAGAGAGCAGGGAACACACTGGTGTTCCTGAGCAGATTTAAAGTTAAAACAGAAAACATGTGTCTCCCGTTATAAATTATAAATCTCTCAAACAGAGGAGCACAATAAATATTTAGTATTTCAACAACAGCAGCTTTGTGTAGCGTTCTCCTAATAAACGGGGAAACAAGTGAATTCAATCTGAATGCTAGAAAATAACTGAACCATCCTGCAAAGCCCGGATTACTGATTTATTAATGAATTCATTTGAATTCTTCTACATCAGGAGCGTATTTCTCTTTCTGTGGTGACTGTTTCGCATCGTCGTCTTTAGACTCTTCATTTGTCATGTGACTTCCTCCCAGCATTTCTAACCACTGCTGCTTCATGTCAAAAGGGTTCAACTTTTATTGTGAAGCTGCCACAGGATATGTACTATACTGTGTTTATCACGAAGCAGTGATATTTTTATCAGCAGCACAAGACATCGATCAGCTGATGGTTTTAAACACGACACGGAGCAGAAAGTGCACAAATCACAACAAGATGCACCACGAAAAACGTTCGTCTTCCTTTCCATTAAAATATTGTGAGTTTATTTGACTGTTGTGTAAACTGATACAAAAACCATACAAAACGCTCCTTCAGAAATAATCTGGTGTATTTCTATATAAAGTAGCTGCTCAGTGACTTTTCTCATTCCTCTTTTTATCATCAGCGACTGAGAATTTAGTTTAAAAAATAAAAACGAGACTGAATTGACACTGAAATCTTAAGAATTGTGAATTTATGGTGAAGGGAAGTTCTGGCCTCTTGCATAAAAGTGTGAAGTGTCACATTTCAGACCAACACACCTGAACGTTCCACCTGTTCACATAAAGAACACACTGCTCCCTGCAGTGATAATGAACCGTCCAACATTCACGTCTTTCTTTGGACACTGAGCTGGTTCCAGTAAAATAACAGCTGAAGTTCATTCAGAAGCTTCAATCTATTCCAGAAATTCTACAATTGGCGGAGACGTTTCTCTCTTCAGTCACAGACAGCACACAGGAGCAGCAGAGGCTTTTAGGACTTCAAGGACTCCGTCATCTGTCCTCCACAGTTTGTCCTGATCCTGTTTTAGCACCTGAACCTGATCGATGAAATAAAAACTTGAAGCCTGTTTCAAACGCTGGCTGAGATACAGAGGAGTTTCTGTTGCACCCACATTCACAGAAGAGCCGGATTTTCAATGGTCATGATCCCAATGCATCTTCAGTGAGTCAGGATTCTGTGGATTCTCTGGAGCTTTGGGTGTCGCAGAGCAGAGGATGTGAGCAGATACCATGAAATGTGGTAAAAACAGTCGAGTGTTTAATGTTACCCTCAGTTTTAGGGTAAAGGATCATCACTGTGATTGGCTGTGACTCAGGATCTAGTGTGTATCTGCCCATGAAGGGCCTCAGCCTGGGCCTTCAGGCTCCGGAACTCCCCCTGGATGAAATCAGTCAGAGTCTTTCTCATTTCCATCTGAAAGGAAACGAAAAAGAACGTGTTGAATAATATTCTGCTCATGTGGCCGTTCACCCCGTCACAGACCAGTGACGTGGACTGTGGATCGAACATCTGTAGATCACAGTTTCCTTTGAGTTCATCTCTGAGACCAACTGAACGTTTGTGCCAAGTTTAAGAAAACTCCCTCCGGAGACTTTCACAGGAACAACCCGAAAACATCAAGCTGATTCATGTTCAAGTGATTTCATTGACACATTCGTTGGTTTTCAGAATATCAGCTCCCAGAGCAACATCTTCAAATGTTTGGTTTCGTGCGACAGATTCACGAGTTCCCAGAAATCTGATGAAAAGAACTCAAGTGACTAAACATCAGATTCGAAGGTAACATGATGAGGAACAGTTCAGTTTGGATGTCTTTACTTGAAACACGTGTATATCATGTGGAATCCACTCCGTCCTCACCTGGCTCTTGTTGTCGGCTCGGAGTGATTCAACAAGGTCTTTCACGCTGAACGGCTTCCCGACCAGGACGGTGATTTTCTGAAAGGAAACCACCAGACACGGCTGCAGTCAGTCACATGCACATACACAGCCCTCGTTATCAGAGTGTCCACTTTGACAGACAGACACAAACAAAGCACAAACAAAGTACGACAGTTAACAGCTGTTGGCCACCAGGGGGAAAAAACCTAATGAACATTTGTCGCTCCCACCTTGCCGATCCGAGGAATGTAGGGCGGCGTGTTGGGCAGAACGTCAGTCAGACCTAAGACAGAAGGACAAATACATTACTTCTATATGCACGTGGGAGAAGAGTGGCGTTCTTTCATCTTCATACTTTATATAATATATATCTTCACTTTATGAAGTCATTGATCAGGTGTGAACTCACCCACATGCCACAGCGGAAGGATAATCGGATCGAGGGAGCAATCTGCAATGAGCCGACCCACACCTGGAACACACACCAGGAAGTTGAGACAGACACGCAACAGGCAACACAGCTCAAGATCAAAAACCTTCTCTATCTGCTCGACATTATCGTGACTGGACGATGGAGCACGACAGGAACACGAACGGTTCTCACCCCATTTCAGTCGTATGAATTCTTCAGTCATGTTGATTTTGCCTGTGAAAAAGGAACGAGACAAAGTGCTTGATTCCCAGAACGAGAAAACATCTGAGTCCAACATATCAGCTGACGGATACGATACATGAAAAATAAATTGCAATGTGATTCCAAAGATGTTATCAAACCGTTCTGACGAAGACACGTAGCTGAGGTTTGATATTTACAGTTAACCATAAACTTTGATTTAAAATATAAACGCTCATCTTTACTGTATTATTTATTTGTGGCTACACCACTGACCCAAATATAATGATTATACTTCTTTTTTACTGTCAAATCATATATCATGCTTTCAACACTCAGACAGACACACAGAGGGACACAGAGGGACACAGAGGGACACAGAGACGGTGACTACTCAAACTGATCAGATCACCTGAGACAGACGTTCAAACCAGGTGTGAACGGGAGCAAAGAGAACAGGAGGATAGACAAAGTGAAGCTGTGAGCAGGAAGGTTCACGTACCCTCTGGAAAAATGTGCACCCATTCTCCTCTGTTCAGTTTGTCCAGAACAAAATCCATACCTTTCTGGTAAACGCCGTCACCTGGAGACAACACGTAAAAACGAGTGGCTCGTTCAGAACACACAGTTGTTGAGCTGCGGTGGGGGGGGGGGGGGGGGGGGGGGGGTGATGCAAGCAGCTGTGAGACCCTCACCTCTGCAGACGGGAACACACTTTCCACGGCTGAAGAATCTGGAGTACAGCTCCACGGTGAAGCAGATGTCGGACGCTGTTGGGGTCCTGTCCATCAGTCACAGGCGGTTCAATAATCATCATCCAAAAGATCAAAGCGTTTTCTACGACTGAGAGAGTGTGAAAGAAAAGACTCACCACCGCATCTTGTTGAAGCTCCACAGCTGTCTGAGCTTCAGCACGCCTGTTCAAACACAGTTTTCTTACAGGGACTGTTTCTGACTGGACTGTGTTCAGGTCAGGTTTGGAATTGAGTTTATTTCACACAACATAAATACAAAATACAAAAGCAAATGTTACAAATATGTGTAACGTCTGATATGAGAACCACATCCAAATAAAAATGTAAACATGCACAATCTTCACTATAGGTTATATAACAGAATAAAAGATTCATTTTGATCTATATAATAGTGTAACAGTGATAATACAGAGAGGGATGAACATATAAATACAGTGAGAACAACACAATCGTTTTCTTTGCAAATCAAATGTTTCAACAGCAGATTTCTGTTCTTCTCTCTTCAATCAGAGGAATCCAATCAACGCATCGTTCCACAAGATCAAACCGTGTGATATTTAATAGAAAACTGACCACAGGATGTTTTATGATGCGTGTGCTGCCATATTGTCTTTACCCCAGATGTGTGGGTCGTCCATACAGGACTGGTGATTGGACAGCGTGATGAGGGGCGTGTCAGCGGGCCTCTGGTCAATCAGGTTGAGCAGAACCTCTTGGTTGTGGACGGTCAAACAGTTCATGTACTCTGAGGACGCAGAGAGAGGGGGAGTGAAAAAACCAGAAGCAGCGATCAGTGCTTGGAAACATCAAGTTTTATTTGACTGAATAAATAATGTTTAATTTATTTTTACACTTTATGTAAAATGTTTATTTCTTAAAGTTCTATACATTTGTTCTTTTTAATTTTGAGAAATCTAGACGTTAACAGTTAAAGTGTAAAATATCAAACCTCGTTTACGTTTTCGATGTCATCAAGGTCATAAACAACAGTTTAGGAATTTTAAACATTTTGTAAAATCATATATA
The DNA here is from genome assembly GCF_024713975.1 of Paralichthys olivaceus. Taxonomy (NCBI): domain Eukaryota; kingdom Metazoa; phylum Chordata; class Actinopteri; order Pleuronectiformes; family Paralichthyidae; genus Paralichthys; species Paralichthys olivaceus. Next base: position 27,271,188 of record NC_091098.1, read on the forward strand.
ATCTGATATATTCTGCATCTCACAGAAGCCTGATGGTCTGGCTCTAACGTGCATGTGTATAAATTACAAACATGTTCACACGTACTGGTCCAGAAGTAGGAATAGGAGCCGACCATGCCCATGATCAGGGAGCTGGAGATCCTCCATGCAAGAGCAGGGCTCTGAGGGAACGGCCATCTGACCTCCAGGGGCATCACGGCTCTCCACAGACTGTACACACACACACACACACACACAGACACACACACACACACACACACACACACACACACACACACAATGTGATAATTCAAGTTATAAATGTCCACAGCTACACTAACACATTAAAACGATTAGTTCAGTGTCACAGACCAACAACAGAGGTGATGAGGTTAATATCAGATGTTCTGAGGCTCATTAAAGACAATGAAAAAGAAATCTCAGGAGAACCTGGTTCTCCAGGAGGTGCAGCCTCCTGGAGAACCTGGTGTTAGAACCTGGTGTTGTTCACCTCCTGGAGCACCAGGTTCTAACACCAGGTTCTCCAGGAGGTGCAGCCTCGTGTGTGCACATCACTCAGCCTCTTCATTAACAAACACCTTCATTTAGAACAGACTCAACATTCAGGCTAACAGGCTAACTGCAGCAGCTAGCAGCAGTTAGCCTGTTAGCCACAGTTAGCTCAGCTGGGAAAGACACTTTAAACTTTCAGCCTGAAGAAAAACACTGAATTAAATAAAGTAATAAAAGTGTAACCAGCGGATTTAACTCCAACAGTCGAGTCACCTGTCTGCAGCTCCGACCTGAGAAATGAAGAAACAGGTTCAACACACTGTGACACACACAACACACACAACAGACACACACAACAGACACTGTGACACACACAACAGACACAGTGACACACACAACAGACAACACACAGTGTGTGTCTGTGAGTTACACACTCAACACGTGAACGCTGCAGGAAACACACGTTGATCTCCACTTCACCTTCTTCTGCTGCACTCTGACGGACATACACACCGGAAGTGAAAGCCCCGCACTGAACTGTGGGTAAGGTAGTCTTCTGGAGCCGCTCGATCCGGCTGCAGACAAGACGGCGGACCTTCGTCCTCTGCTGACGCATGCGCAGTAGACATCTCCGGAAATGACAGGAAATGACACATGATACGTCACATCACAAACCAGCAGCGGAAGTTACTCTTCTGTTTTTTATAAAAACTATATATTTAAACTGTGTATATAAAACTATATATTTAAACTGTATATAAAAACTATATATTTAAACTGTGTATATAAAACTATATATTTAAACTGTATATAAAACTATATATTTAAACTGTATATTTAAACTGTATATAAAACTATATATTTAAACTGTATATAAAACTATATATTTAAACTGTAGATAAAACTATATATTTATAATGTCTATAAAAACTACATTTTAAAACTGTAAATAAACTATATATTTTTTTAAAAATCGTATTATTATTATTATTAGCAGATGGTATTATGTGTAAAGTTATACGACATCGTGGTGAATACACAACTAATAATGCCTCATGTTTGTCTCTGTCCCTTCACGAGGTTTGTATGTCCTGAAGACATCTTTACATTTATTCTCACTGTGCACATTATTACAAATGACAACCTACACGACCTGAGGCTCCGGTGGTGATCCAGGTACACACCTTTTATTCAAGCACTTTATTCACAAAGTTTATAAAACAGTGCCTCAGTGTCTTTACACAAGTGAAACAAACACTGATTAATTATCTACAAACATCATAAATAGTTTAAAAAAGTGATCAACGCTCAGAGCTGACACTTCAAACGATACATTTATAAATGTGCATATATGTAAAACCTGTGCTCACACAAAGTGAGTATTAAATCATCATTTAGAAAATTAATTTGTAAAATCAAATGTAAAAATACATTTAAGAATACAAAGATTCTTCACATTTCACCGTGTGAAAATAAACAGAGAAGAAGAAGTAGCTCAGGAGGGAGGTCGGTCCAGACGGTGACTCCTCATGATGAACTGGTTTATTTCACCAACTGGGTGCGATCACGTTTAACCCCTTCAGAGCCACTTCAAAGCCCAAAAAACAGGCCTGAGGGAGACAGGAAGGAGCGAGGAGTTTCAGTGGAGACATTAGAGACATTAGAGACATTAGAGACAGGTGGTTCTGTGGTTTTCAGGAGAGAGACATGGTGATGCTGAGGACAAGAGAGAAGCTCAGTGTTACCGCGTTGGCAGGGAAGGCTCGTAGGAAGACGGGGTTGAATCCCTTATAGAGCGCTCTAGGGCCTTCTTCACGCAGCAGCGTTCTCAGGACATCAACAAGACCTCTGTACTTCCCATCTGCAGCTGCACACACACACACACACACACACACACACACACACACACACACACACACACACAAAGTTAGATGAAAGTAAACCCTCTCTCTCCCACTTGTGTGAAGATATTTTCAGACAAGAACTCTGGACATATTGTGTAGTCATGTTGTGTAGACATGTTGTGTAGTCAGTGTGTGTAGCAGATTGTCGACTCGTTCACAACAACAGGAACATGTGGGGACATTCAGGTGAGGGGCGGAGCCTGTAGAGCAGCAGGAGGCGGGGCATGACGTCTAAACTCTGCTGTGTAAAGATCAGTGTTGTTGTTTACAGCTCGTCCACACGGCGTCGGCCCTCATCACCAAAACATCTGGAACCTCCTCGTCTTTCCGAGTAGATGTCTTCGCCCTCTACGTGTCCGGCTCCTCTTCTTCATCCTGAGACATTTGTGTTCTTCAGTTTCACGTCTGTCACGTGTTAGAAACCTCAGAGTTCCTGCTGTGTTCTCTCATGGACTCACTCTGACATTTTATAAATGTTTTACCAGGAGGCTGCAGGAGAAGATCCAGAAAATGTCCAGAGACACTGGCTCAGACATTTGTTCTCACATACAGAACATGTGAGGAACGTGTCAGGACTCAGGCTCAGGTCTGAGAATAGCTTATGATACGATGGTTTTATTGTCATCAGCTGTCTGAATTCAGGGGCGCTTGTTTCGTGTAGACTGCAGAGGCCGTCACCAGCTCATCCGTTCCTTATAACTGTCGTTCTAGAAACATAGCTGAAGTTGGACACGATGAGAAAGTTTTACTTCCCCTTGGTAACCGGTTTTCAAAGATGAACAATGAATCCTGGGATATGTTGGGCCAGGAAGGCTCCACCTGCTAGTCTGGTCTAGTCTGGTCGGTCTGGTCTGGTCTGGTCTGGTCTGGTCTGGTCTAGTCTGGTCTGGTCTGGTCTGGTCTGGTCTGGTCTGGTCGGTCTGGTCTGGTCTAGTCTGGTCTGGTCTGGTCTGGTCTGGTCTGGTCTGGTCTGGTCTGGTCTGGTCTGGTCTAATCTAATCGCCTCACTGTGATGTAATCAGTCTTTACATGAAGCTTCCAAAGGCTGCAGCCCCTAAATTCATTATTTAGATGCACTCAGAGCTGTGAGAGTTGAAATGTGAGTAAGAGGACTGTGTTTCAATGATCTGACAAATATAATTGAAACGTAACAAAGGGGAGATTTGCTCTTGTCCGATCTAAGTTCAGAGGAGGTGTTGAGCTTCTCATCTAACTCATGAGCCTGTAAAGAAATAATGAACATTTGGTTGTCGTCACTCAGCAGAAGAACGAGCACACCTCCGAACATGACCAAAGGTGAGTGGACATGCAGCAGAGAACGTTTGTATTCTATGAGCTTCACGTGGACTCAGACCTGTCTGGAAGTTGGATTTGAGGACGTCGGGAGGAAGAGCGATCGTCCAGTTTAATATTCCTGCGACGCCCCCGGCCAGGAGGATGTTGGGAGTGCTGAGCTGAGAAACACTAAAAACACACAGACAGTAAAATCAAAGGGAGGTTATCTGAGGTCCATCAGGTCTTTGTGCAACGTAACCATGGATGCTCACCTTTGACCCTCAGGAGTCAGGAAGTGTTTGAGGTATTCGTATGTGAGGAAGTAGAGACCATTAGAAGGCACGTCTGTGACAGAGCAACACAAACATGGCTGTGAATCAATGCTCCCCTTTAGGTTCAAACCTCACAGCACAGTAGAGCTCACCTCTGATCAGAGTGAGCACCGTCCCTTTGTAGACGCCGCGGATCCCCTGCTCCCTGTACAGCCTGAGCGCACAGTCCAGTGGACCCGCGTACCTCTTCTTACCGCTGCTCGCCTGCACCTGGACACGCCCAGTACTTCAAGTTAGAAACAACGAGAAACACTGACCTATCATCACCTTTTAAAGTGGACGACACTGAGGGATCCGAGGCTGCGTCCAGACAGCTGTGTTTTAGTTTGAAACGGGTGTTTCCAACCAGGTGATCAAGTGTTTGGGCTTCGCATCAGTTTTAATCCCACATGTGACCACTGACGTTCACTGGGCATGTCGATGTCAACAGGAAGTATTAGGTTGTTAGTGTCCCAACAACATCTGTGACAGGAGCCTGACGAATCAGCGAAGGCTAACTTATGACTGAAAAGAACCAATCAGAGGTTGTGAGCTTCTACGTCTTTGTTTCCAAACAACGCACATGGTTTCACCCCCCCACCTCCCATGATGCACCTCACCTGCAGTAAACATTTGATCCTCTCTCCTGGAGCCACAATCACTGTAGTGAAGACGCCTGCCAGACATCCAGACAGGAAGATCTGAGACGGCCTAAACACAAAGAACAGAAATCAACATCTCACTGATGGGATTTCATCAAACCCCAAAGGTTCTCCATCATATGATGTCACGAAGAAGCCAGAAAGTGACGCCATGCATTCACGTTTTTAATCCTTCCTCAGCATTTATTACATCTTGTCACTTTGGGAGGGACACTTTCAACTCGCCAGCGTCTCTCCTGGAAAACAGGAAGCAAATGTTCGGGGAGCATCAGGAGGAGGAGGAGCCGAGTTGTACAGAGCTCGGTGTGAGAAACACCAGGACGGACGCAGCCAACACGTGTGTCACCGCCACATTCTCGTCATTTATAGCTCGAGGGGCAGATGGGGTCAGAAGACACAGGGCTGGTGGGAGGTGGAAGGGTTAAGGTTACGTGAGGAGAGGGGCGTACTTCAAATGAGCGAATGAAAGCAGGGGGAAGCACAACAGAGAGTTTATATAGATCTCTATTCCAGGTATTGTGTGTGTGTGTGTGTGTGTGTGTGTGTGTGTGTGTGTGTGTGTGTGTGTTTGTGTGTGTGTTGGGTTTAACTAACGTTAGAAGTTTGCCAGGATCCGTCTGCTGGAGCTGTTTCCCCAGACCGAAGCCAAAGAAACTGATGGCCATCATCGGAGCCACGCCCGCCAGCGGAGCCCCCATTCCTCTATAGAGGCCAAGGATACCCTGAACACACACACACGCACACACACACACACACACACACACACACACACACACATAAATGCACAGATTATTTTAAAGTAAACACATGGGAACACATTTGTCTTTGTGTTAAAATGATTATTCTCATGAGATCTTCTGAAGAACACCTGCCTTCAAGCTCATTGTCCATTAAACAGAAATTGTTGTGTAGTGTAAAAACATTCACCACATGTGACCTTCATGTGTTTGAGCTTTGACTGGATGTTTGAACTCTTCTTCTGCAGAGGTGCAACTGTCGTGTGTGTGTGTGTGTGTGTGTGTGTGTGTGTGTGTGTGTTCACCTCTTTGGATACAGTTTTGCGGAAGCAGTCATATGTTCCTGTGTAGAGGACATACTGAGTGCAGGAGGCTTTGGGCTGCGTTTGTAGCCTCACCTGCAGAAGACACACACACACACACACACACACACACACACACACACACACACATTTCAGAAGGAAGGGTTAGAGATAAGGGCTCCGCCCTCCAGTGTCTTCTTAGTCTCTCTGATAAACAAACTGACAGTTACTGTCTGTAACTTTGAGGATATGAATGAATTCACTTTGTGTTTAAAAAACAGGAGTTCTTTTACACATTTGCTTGTATTTGTGTTTTCTTTTGATTTATTGTGTGAAGTGAGGATGTGTGTGACCTCAGCTGATCAAGAGGAGGCTGATGTGTTGACTGAGACTCTTCTTCACCTCAGTGTGTTGAAGCTGCACACGAAGCCTGGTTCACACTTTAAGCTGATTTATCACTAATCCTCTCAACCTGCAGCTGATCACTGACTTCATGAGATCAGTCTGTCAGTTATATACTGTCAGTTATATACTGTCTGTTATATACTGTCAGTTATATACAGTCAGTTATATACAGTCTGTTATATACAGTCAGTCTGTTATATACAGTCAGTTATATACTGTCAGTTATATACTGTCTGTTATATACTGTCTGTTATACACAGTCTGTTATATACAGTCAGTTATATACAGTCAGTCTGTTATACACAGTCAGTTATATACTGTCAGTTATATACAGTCTGTTATACACAGTCAGACTGTTAAACAGTCTGTCAGTTATATACTGTCAGTTATATACAGTCTGTTATATACTGTCAGTTATATACTGTCTGTTATATACAGTCTGTTATATACAGTCTGTTATATACAGTCTGTCTGTTATATACAGTCAGTTATATACAGTCAGTCTGTTATATACAGTCAGTCAGTTATATACTGTCTGTTATATACAGTCAGTCTGTTATAAACAGTCAGTCTGTTATAAACAGTCAGTCTGTTATATACAGTCAGTTATATGCAGTCAGTCAGTTATCAGTTATATACAGACAGTCAGTTATACACAGTCAGTCAGTTACAGTCAGTCAGTTATATACAGTCTGTTATATACAGTCAGTCAGTTATACACAGTCAGTCAGTTACAGGCAGTCAGTTATATACAGTCAGTTATAAACAGTCAGTCAGTTATACACAGTCAGTCAGTTACAGTCAGTCAGTTATACACAGTCAGTCAGTTATACACAGTCAGTCAGTTATACACAGTCAGTCAGTTATATACAGACAGTCAGTTATACACAGTCAGTCAGTTACAGTCAGTTATACACAGTCAGTAAGTTATATACAGACAGTCTGTTATATACAGTCAGTCAGTTACAGGCAGTCTGTTATATACAGTCAGTTATACACAGTCAGTCAGTTATACACAGTCAGTCAGTTATATACAGACAGTCAGTTATACACAGTCAGTCAGTTACAGTCAGTTATACACAGTCAGTCAGTTATACACAGTCAGTCAGTTACAGTCAGTCAGTTATACACAGTCAGTCTGTTATATACAGACAGTCAGTTATACACAGTCAGTTATACACAGACAGTCAGTTATACACAGTCAGTCAGTTATATACAGTCAGTCAGTTACAGTCAGTCAGTTATACACAGTCAGTCTGTTATATACAGTCAGTCAGTTATACACAGTCAGTTATATACAGTCAGTTATATACAGACAGTCAGTTATACACAGTCAGTTATACACAGACAGTTATATACAGTCAGTCAGTTATATACAGTCTGTTATATACAGTCAGTCTGTTATACACAGTCAGTTATACACAGTCAGTTATATACAGACAGTCAGTTATATACAGTCAGTTATATACAGACAGTCAGTTATATACAGTCAGTCAGTTATATACAGTCTGTTATATACAGTCAGTCTGTTATACACAGTCAGTTATACACAGTCAGTTATATACAGACAGTCAGTTATATACAGTCAGTCAGTTATATACAGTCAGTTATATACAGACAGTCAGTTATATACAGTCAGTCAGTTGTCTACCTTGATGGTATCCAGTGGGTGTCCCGCCAGCAACAGACAGGCTCCACCGACTCCTCCGGCCACGAAGTTCTTGAGAGGAGAAACTGTTGTTTCGTCCCCCATCGTCTGTCCACATGACCCGGACTCACACCGAGACTCACACCGAGACTCACACCGAGACTCACACCGAGACTCACACCGAGACTCACACCGAGACTCACACCGAGACTCACACCGAGACTCACACCGAGACTCACACCGAGACTCACACCGAGACTCACACCGACAGTCCCCGCTACACACACCGAGTCTCACCTTGTCTCTGTGCGTGTGTCAGTGTGTGTGTGTGTCTCTGAGTGTCAGTGTCTGTGTGTGTGTCAGTGTGTGTGTGTGTCAGTGTGTGTGTGTGTCAGTGTGTGTGTGTCTCTGAGTGTGTGTGTGTTGTGCAGCTACAAACTCACTAACTTGAACTTTAACGTTATTAAAATTATTATTATCAGTATGATGATGATGATGACGATGTTCCTGCTGTGACGTCACAGTGTCATTTGATACTTTGTAAACTTTGTGTTTGTGACGTGTCATCTGCTCCAGAGGAAACAGCGACCTCTGGCGGTGAGGGGAAAGAAGAGTCACTAAAAATGAAGTAGAATTCTTGATCCTTTATCTCAGGACACTTTTACTTTTGAAACGAAATTTACCTCAGGACGGTGTTTTACTTTAAAATAGAACGAATATTAGAAAAGGTGTATTATTTGTTATTGTGTAGAATTGTGTATTTTATCATTGTGTGTTTGTTAATGTTTCTAGCAGGACATGGAGGCTGTGTAAAACATAGAGCTGCTGTAAACTGTGAAGACTGAAAATAATTATAATAATTATTATAAATTCTTATTCGTGTCCAGAAAGGTTTTATACCACGTGACGAGGAAGAGGAGGCGGAGCTCACCGGACTCAGTGACGTCACTGGCTGTGTGACAGCAGGGGAGAGTAAAGATGGCGTCGTGTCGGAGTCCGCAGCCCCGCAGCTGCAGCGGCAGCGTCCCCGCGGCTCTCGCCGTGTTCCTCGGCTTGTTGAGCGTTCTACACGCGGGGAGCTGTGACGAGCAGGTGCCGCTGATCCTGTGGACGAGTGACGGGTGAGGAAGGGACAAGGAGCGCGGTTAGCCGCTGTAGCTAACGGTTAGCAGCTGTAGCTAACGGTTAGCCGCTGTAGCTAACGGTTAGCAGCTGTAGCTAACGGTTAGCCGCTGTAGCTAGCCTGCAGCTCTGCTCCAGATAAACACAGACTCTGTTTCATGATGAGGATAATTACACTTAAATTACTGGTAATAATTATTTAACACGTCATCAAACATCAGCTGAGAACTCAGCAGTGATCGTAATGATTGACAGGTGTCATGTCACCTGAGATCTGACGTTAAACGGTTTATTGATCTGTTCTCTTCGTTTATTCGTATATCTATTAGTATTCATTTCAAGGTCACACTTACCCACAATGCACCTGCAGAGAGATGCTGTTGGGCCCCTGCTGGCCCCTGACACCCCCCCCCCACTAACCTTCACCTCTCTACACCTGATTTTAAGACACGAGCTCATTTAACTGACAACAAGCTCGACAAGTGATTCTTCGTTTAATAAGATTTGTTCAAGAAAAAAAGGCAAATCAGAAAACAGCTCATGTCAGAATACTGTGACCTCTGAAGCTCAGGAAACGTGGGACACACTGTTTATTGTTGAAAGACCTTTTTTCCTCCAGGATCTCTTCTCCACGTCAGTCCCCTCCCACCGCCGGTCACATTGTCGGGCAGCAGCAGCTCGCCACCTACCTGGAGAACGCTCTGAATGTGGGGCCGAGAAACGTCGTGCTGTTCCTACAGGACAAGGTACAGACACACATGCATTTCTCTTTCTATAGCTGAGAGGACAATCATGTCCTCCACCCAGATGGTGAAGATTCTGTGTCTTGAGCTGAAGTCCAGATTTGTGAAATGTTCTGGAGTGGATGAAAATTCACAGCTAGCGAGACGGCGTGTTGATGAAGTTTCTAACATGTCACGGCCGTGAATCTGTAGAAGAATACAAATATCTTAACATTAAAAAAGAGGATATGATCATCCCCCTCTCCTCGTCTTTCTCTCCAGATGAGTGTAGAGGACTTCACCATGTACGGAGGAGCGTTTGGAAACAAGCAGGACAGTGTTTTTCCCAACCTCGAGGTAGGATGATGATGATGATGATGATGATGATGATGATCTTTTATACTCATCATCGCTTCTTCCTGTTTGCTGCTATGTAATTAAGTTGGAAGAAACTAATCATGAAAGTTTCCATGTTGTCATTCCTGTGTTATTGTGGAAAGAAAACGTTCTTCACTGGTTTTGTGTCTCCTGTGTCTCAGGGGGCTCTGATGTCCTCGTCCTCCCCGCTGGTGTTACCTGCCGTGTCCTGGCCGGCCTCTAATGCAGTGATCGGCCAGCTCCAGGACCAATTGGAAACCTCCCCTCTGTACATGGACCCTGAGACACTGAGTCAGCTGAGACTCAACGCCTCCTCGCCAGCCCTGCTGGTGTTCAGGCTGCCCTATGGCGTCGGGTAGGTGTTGTTTTATTTTCTTCCAGTAACTTGTCAACTTAAGATTTTCAGAGACATAAAGAATAAATGTAACTTTCTCAAATATTGATCTGGTGGTGAAGTTTTGCTTGATGAAGTTTTGTGGTTTTTCCTGAACACAATAAAGTTATTTAACCTGAATGAATTACATAGAATTCATATTTTATTTATTTAACTGGTGTATTAAATTCTCTCTTCGTCAGTGTCTCACTGTTTCCTCGTCTGACTTTCTCTCAGGGCTGATCTGATGTCTGCTAAAGAAATTCTCAGTGGAAACGGTGAGTCTCCCAAACAGCCTGAACGACGCTGTCCGAGCGTTTCTCTGCATCATCAGCATGTTTCTGTTCCAGCTGCTGTAATGTTGTGGAATCATTGTTTGCTCAGAGGTTGAGTCTGTTGTTCATTGTGAATCTGTGAATCATTGTTTTCTATAGAAAAACCTTGATGTTTTGTTTCTGCTTCCTGATTTGCTCGTTAATGTGGATGGGTGCACATCTTTCAGACGAGGTGATTGGTCAGGTGTTGAGCATCATGAAGACCCAGTCTGTTCCATACACAGCCATCTACACGGCCCTGCGACCCTCAAGGGTGAGTGAAGTGTTCTGTTTGGTTTCACCATCTTTTTTCTGCTCTAATGTTTTTGATTCATTTGTTTCCTGTTGTTTCCCTTAAATTCTTCATTTTGATCTTGTGAAGTCTCCTGTAACGTTCTGCATTGATAAAGTTTATAGTTATTAATTCACGTTTGGTATTTTACGTCTGTGCAGGAGGCAGCGTCTCTCTCCATGGAGGCCGGCGTTGGTGGAGGACGCTCGCTGCTGCAGGCCAGAGGAGGACACAGGGAGAGGGATAGAGAGAGGGAGAGGCAGCGGAGGATAAAGGAGAAGGCTGGGATCTATGCTCCAGTGGAGTTTAAGGTGGAATGTCTTGGTTACATCTTTTCTTTTGGTGTTTGATTTCTTGGGTTTTCTCTAAGTCTGGAGATGTTTTATTTTTCTTGACCAGTCACATAAAGCTAACGGCCGAAGCTAACGAAGAATCCATCTGTGAATGAGAGTTTGTTTCCAGAGCAGTTCCCTCTGACCTCTGTCTCTTTTCTTCAGGAGGGGGACGACACCTGTATCCTGCTGTGGGCTAAAGGCCTCTCGGTGAGCATCCTGCGGAGCGGAAGCTGGGAGGAACACGACCTGACCTCGTCCACCTTCGGGGAGGGAGTCAGCCCAAAACTCCACGGCTCGAGCTGCGACAAAACCAGAGCAAAGTAAAAACCATACAAACAAACTTTATTATTAACTATAAAGAAAATACAACCAAATAAACTTGAATGAAGGAAACGATCTGCAGATGAATCACTGATGAAGATAAGTGTTTGTAAATCTGTTTTTTATTTTCCAGGTTGGTTCTCAGTTATGAGAACGTCCTCGGCCACCGCAGCTTTAAACTCATGTGAGTTTGCAGAAGTTTTTATTTTATCTGTATTTTAAAAAATAGAAAGAATTCTAAAGGACACGGACAAAAGCAGGGACACGTGTCGCCGTCTCCTCCTGAAAGCTTTAACAATAACTACATGTCTGTGTCCAGCTTCGCTATGAGCCAGCGCCACTACAAGGTGTCCGCACGCCGCTGGTTCACACTGGACGCTGTGGAGCTGGAGTACGACGGGACCAAAGCCACATTCAACGGCAGCAGAAACGTCTACGCCCCCGCTGAGTACTCATACCGCTGCGAGTCCGTCACCAGCTTCCGTTGGCCGCTGCTCGTCCCGCGCTCATCCAAAGATCCAGCCAATCAGTGGAGGGTCTCTTTTGAAGACCTCCAGGTAAGATGGTGACACTTTCATCTCCAGTGATGTTATATTTCTGAACTGTACACCTCATACTTCTATGGAATATACTTTACTCTTCCCCTCCACAGATTCAGGGCTTTAACGTTACCGGCAGTGAATTCTCGTACGCCAGCGACTGCGCCGGCTTCTTCTCTCCCGGTATCTGGATGGGCCTGATGACCAGTCTGCTCATGGTCCTGGTTCTCACCTACGGTCTGCACATGATTATGCAGCTCCACACGATGGACCGCTTCGATGACCCCAAGGGCCCGGCCATCTCCGTCCCCCAAACAGAGTGACGTCCGTCCTCCCTCCTGTCCCCTCTCTCACTGTAATGCTTCCTCTCCTCCCTTTACATTCCTCTCCACCTCCATCTGTAGTTGGGCATTACACAGCATTAGTGAAGTTGTCAGAATAAGAGTTTACTCATCATACATGTTTTAAAATGTGCGTCCTCAGTTTCCAGGCGGTTGATGTTCGAGTTTCTCTGAAAGATAAAAACCTGGAGGATCGTCTGAGACGCACCTGAATTCAAAACATATTCAGTTTGCTGCATCTGTTCAAGTGTTTGAACCTGTTCAACGGGAATCAAGTTAAAAATCTCTTTTGCTCCTGAATATGTTCCGTGTTGATTCTGGAAACATCCTCAGAGCCGTGGAACATTTGTTTATCCTCCAGAGAAACTTGAACACATGAGGTTTCAAACCTCCGTGGATCAATGTGTCCGACATGAAAAGGGAAACAACTGTACATAAAGGGTCAAAAATAACTTATAAAAGTGAAAAGTACTATGAAATGCTATTTATTGACGAGACTACCGTCGTTTGTGTGTGTTTACAATTGTGTCTGTGAGTAGACGAGTGAACCGTAGGTATCGAATGAAGGGAAACATGATCCGGGCAGATGATCGATCAATAACATCCATTAGATTCCATTAAGTTCAGGTCAAAGGGAGATTTTGACCAATAAGATTATTTTATTATTTATTGAAGAACGACACAGTCAAACATTTCCAGGTGTTTGTGAATAATCCTCGTGGTTTTCTTACTTTGACTTTTTATAGTCCAACTCACGACTGCACTGAAATATGATAAATGTGAACTTGTTATTTATTTTGTGTTGATTTGTGGTGAACATTAACGATGTGATGTTCTGAGTGTGGTCCTGTGTCGTGCTGCTGCTGTGACCCCAATAAAACGTGTGAAAACAGGTTGAGCTTCAGCTTCAGCTTCACCAACCAGTGCAGAGTCGACCTTTTACTTCCTGACTCGTATGAGGTCACTGTGACTGTAAAGTAACCAACTTATGTTTTCTACATTCTCAAGCTTCTATAGAATCTGGATCTATAATCATTGAGTAAAACTTGGCCCAAAACTGTAGAATAACAATATTGATATGAATCAATTCCAATGGAAGTTTGAAGGATTGAGATCAGATCCCAGCAGTTAGCCTGGTCCTCACCAGAACATAACCCAGCCCAAACCTAAATCCTGTTCATTTTATATTTGACGTGTGAAAACACTGGAGCACAACAACACTCAGCACCAACAATAGTGACACACACACACACACACACAATCAGAAGTGTGGCAGTAAACAACCAACATTGACTTTAATGTTCAAACTAAGTGTCTGTCAAGTTTTGTGAAATATTTCTCGACACTAAACAACGACTCGTCAGTATCGAAGGTTTCCAGTTGAGCCTGACTCGGCCTCAGCGCCTCTTTAATCCAGATTCAGGATCCCAGCAGGAAGAACCCGGACGCCCCAGTAAACCCTCTTCACCCTGCGGAGCCTGGCGTCCTGCACGTCACAGAGGTAAGTTCCTGAAAGTATAATATCACTGTAGCAGGAAAAATAACTTACAACTTATTTCTTTGTCTCCTAACTTCCTTTGTCTTGTCGGTGACAGTGAGCAGCTGTGGTTCACATATTTCACTCTGTGAATATTTGATCAGTATTTAAATCACAGAGGACAAAGACAGAATCAGAACATTTTCTTTTCATCGACACAAAATGTTTTTTTAAATCCACTTTTACTTCAGTCACAGAACTGAGATGTGTTTGGATTCTGTCCCCTGCTGAGTCTAACTCTGGTTAATGGGACATGTGTGTGTGTGTGTGTGTGTGTGTGTGTGTGTGTGTGTGTGTGTGTACACGTGCACAGGTGTGTGTACCTGCGTCCTCCTCTCGGACCGGGTCCAGAACCACGCGGTCCAGCTGAGGAGCTTCCCAGCGAGCAAACAGAGAGTCGTCAGAGGTGATGATCCCTCGAGCGTAACGCCACGAAACCCTGGTCACATGAAAACTTTCACTAAATGGATTTTATTATCACTTGTTCTTCCACATTTAATAAAATAACTAAACTTTGACAGGGTCATGGATCATTTCTGACATTAAAGCTGTGTGTGTGAGTGTGTGTGTGAAATCTTGGTTTCAAATATAAATATGAAGTATTTCTGTTTCATTTGAAACAAACAATAGAAGAAAGGTTAAATAGTGTAAAACTCTAGATTGTGTCTGAACTCTCTCCTCCTCTCTCACCTCCACGAGAACGTCCCCATCGCCTCCATCACTTCTCCCAGACAGTCGAGCTCCAGCCTCCGTCCTGAGGTCACTGTCATCGTGGTGAGGCCGCACTTCCACGACTCCTGACACTTCACCTTGTGGACACGACACACCTCCGACACCTTGTTATCAGTCACATCATGAGAGTTAGAGTCTGAGCTGCTCCCTCGTGTTCGTTCGTCTCTCGTGTCTCTGTTACCTCCGTCCCTTCTCCGGCCTCCTCCATCTCTGCCCTGCTGTGTTTCATCAAACACAGGGTTTGCGTTCTGAGCCCCAGCCCACAGGTGGAGCTGCAGGGGGAGCTGTCGACGATGACCTCCACTGGCACCTCCTCCAGGTCAGCTGGGCCCAGAGGATAGAGGAGGAGGAGGAGGAGGAAGAGGAGAGGACGACGAAGGCCTTTAGATGCACAAAGCATTTCAAAGTCTGATGTTGAACCTGCAGAAAAGAAGAACGTCTTTAAAGAGTCAGCTGCTGTTATTATAAATGATGTTTTCATTAAATCCCAGTTTTACACAGTGTTGATGAAATTAGTTTTGTTCATGAGTTTTTACTCAGCGGGAGAAAGAGCCATGATGATGACGAGATAAAAAACCTCCATGGATCTGAGATGAACTGTTCATTTAGTTGAGTGCAAGCGATTTGTTTTATTCACAACCTGTTTTATTTTCCAGAAATCTTTGAGATACGACTCAAATTTACAGATCCAGTTAAATGAGAGACAGAAAAACACTGAAGTAATAAAACTACTTCACAATTTACCTCAATGAAACCTTAGAACCTTTAGAGGATCCCGGATGATCACAATGAAGAGGAAGTTGACTTAAATACAGTTATGAGACATGACAGTTAAAAAACATGGACCACAATTTCAAATCAAATACAAGGATATATAAAACCATTACATTTGGAAGTTGGAAGGTTTTAGACCAAATTTTTAAGTTATCAAATGCAGAAGTGGATTTGATTTAAGGAAGGATGTGTTTTTTCTTCAAAGTTCAGAACAAACTTGTGGGACACGAAGTGAAAGTCGTTGAGCAGGTGAGATCATGTCATCTGACTGAGGGATGATCTGGACGTTCTCCGGTCAGAGCTTCAGAGTGAAATATAAAGAGAATCACAACTGATGGTTACATCAGCGTCAGTGATTCAAACTGAATCACTGTGATTAATATAAATCACATCACTGTGTTCAGGACTTATCTTCCTGAAGATCACTCAACAACTCTCAGTGGTTTTCAGTTTCCCCTCAACACAGTGACTCTGACTGACACAGGATCTGTCTTCCGTCTGACGCCTGCTGCACACACATCACCTCTCAGGATCCTTCGCTGCCGCCGGGTTCGAAGGTCGAGCTGCTCCCAAAGTTCAAATCCACGGAACCGAAGCTGCTGCTGCTGCTCAGTCTGATGCTGACTGGGATGTTCAGTTGCATGTTGTCATGACAACATGTTCCTGCACCCTGTGGGTTCAACTGCTGTGAACTGATCAGTTATTACTCCTCTGTAGTTGTTGAAATCTAAAATACTTAAATATACATAGAATTAAACTTTAATTTTAAGTTTGAAACACAATAGAAAACACAGTAAATAACAACATGCAATAACAAAATGAATTCAATGCATAAATTACAGTTGTAAAGCCGAGTATTGTTAAGAGAATAAAAGCTTATCGTTGTAAACGTTGATATCTTGATTGATAAATTCCAGATGGAATAAGGTCGTGATCGTGATCCACTGATCAGAATCTCTTTTTCTATAAATCATTTCCTGTTTTATTTTGGTAGTCTTTATCTTGTGAGTGTCTGTCTACTTCCTGTTGTCGTCCAGTTATCCATGCAAACATGTGGGAGTGTGTGTGTTGTGTGTGTGTTGTGCATGTGTTGTGTGTGTTTGTGCGTGTGTTTGTGAGTGTGTGTGTTCATTGTGAGTGTGTGTGTGTGTTGTGTGTGTTTGTGCGTGTGTTTGTGAGTGTGTGTGTGTGTTGTGTGTGTTTGAACATCCATGTATGTTTTCCTGTCTCTGAGTCTCAGCTTCTATTTTTGTCAGTGAGTCAGTGACTCTGTGAGTCAATCATTCACATTCACCAACACACACACACACACACACACACACACACTGTGAGTCAATCATTCACCTCCATCCTGACGAGAGGAAATGCTGCACGGAGGATGGATGTGACATCTGAAGGATCTAACCACAGAATCAGTGTCTCACTCACGATCTCACAGTCGTGACAAAGAACTCAGACGTCTCCGACTTTGACAACGTACAAACTGGGGTTTAACAGATGTCCCGTGTACGGAGGTTTGAATCCCTCCGTGGCCCCGTCCTCCTCCGCTCTCCCTCCTTTCACACCTTCAGTCTGCTCCATCAATAAAAACCAACAACATCTTATTTAACAAACTAGAAGCAACATAATTAAAGAGGTGTGTGTTGGTCGGTGTAACTCAGGACCCGTCCACCAACGTTCCTTCAGTTCCCCCTTGCTGCCATGTGGGGGCACTAGTGATGTTTTAATGAACCTCCTGGAATAAATAAAGATGAATTTACTTAATCAACATTTATAAAAAAAAACTTTACCACTGTATATTTAGATTCTTCACAGAAACAGAAAGAAGAGAAATGGTCACGTCTTTATCTGGACATCAGAATAAAGACGAGGCCTCAGCCTGGCTCCAGCTGCTCTCTGTTCCCGGCCTCGTGCTGACGTTGGGAGGGGGAGGAGGAGGAGGAGGAGGAGGAGGAGGAGGAGGAGGAGGCAGACTGAGCTGTCGTCCCTTGAAAGAGACAAACTGTGACTCTGATGAAATATTTAACTTCATTGTTACTATAACGACTGAACGACTCACACACTCAGGTGTAAGATGGAAGAAAGTAAAATAATAAATCATTGCCACTAGTTATTAATTCTTTGCTTCTTTTTATGTTTAGTTCCCCGTCAGGGAGAGTTCATTTTATTTCTAGATGAAGCACAACTCAGTTATTATTACTCAGATGTAAGTTTTTACTTTACTGTTATCTGCTGCAGGGGGACGCAGAGTTTCCCACAAACAGCAACACTCCGTCATTAAATAAAACCTTGAATGCTTGAACCAACACTGACTAAACAATTTGCAGATGATTTCCAGAAGTGACGTCCAAACTCCAGGAGGCCTTGAGACAAGACGTCAACTCCTTGGAGCAGACGACTGCATCACAGAATGTTCTGGACGTTTTCACGTCCGATGACCACGTCAATGAAAGCGAACCCAGACTGTTCCCGGCCTCTGGCAGTATTTATCTCTTGTTGTCGTCTGTTCCCTCAGTGACTCTTCTCTCAGCGTTTGTTGCACAACATGAGAAACAAGTGTTGAAGGCAGCGTCTGCTCTGCTGAGTGGGTGAGGGATGAAAAGCATCAGTGGTGATTGACGGTGATCATTCGCTGAGGTTGACGTCTCGAGAAGTCGCCGACTGATAACATGTCGTTCATGTGACGCAGCCATGAGAGTCGATCAGGGAGTCACACAGACAGAAGAAAGGAAATCAAGCGTCTCTCTCTCTTTCTCTCTATCATCCATCCATCTGTCCTTTCAGATTTACTCGTCAGATGTTTCAGCACGTCTTCAGCGAAGCCGTTGGCCCCAGATCAAACTTGTTGGAATCCTTTTCTTCGGTCCATCGATGAACTGGTTGACCAGACGTGACGAGTGGTTCGGTCCCACTCCTTCTTTCTCCAGTCGCCCAGAGCTCCGCTTCTCTTCAGCACCTTCAGCGTCACCACGTGGACCAGAACCTGGACCAGAACCTGGACCTGCTTCTGGTTCTGGTCCTCGATGGACGTTCACTGAAATCTTGAGGTTGACGACATCTTTCTGTTCGTCATCATACAACGTATATTTAAACACATTTTAAAAGAACAACTTGTTGAATTCATGTGTGAACTGTTGTTTTGTAACGTCTCGAGCTTAATGTGATGAAAACTGAATGATCTACTGGTTGTCTTTGTTTTGATGGATCACATGTTGAACCTTTTCTTCTTCTTCTTCTTCTTCTTCTTCTTCTTCTTCGTGTCTCTGCTCTGGGCCTCAGGCAGGTGAGTCTTCATCAACTTCCTTGTTTCCACGCTTGCTAAACGTGACCCGGCATCGACACCTGACCACAGACTGACCAATGGGGGAGCAGGACTGGAAACGCGTCACCGTTCACGTTCAGCTGGAGACGACTGCTGCGTTCACGTTCTGGGGGAAAATAGAAAACTTCCAGCTTTCAAACATATCTTTGTCTTTTTTTTAAATTGAAACACGAATTTTAACACATACACAAGGTACACAC
Organism: Paralichthys olivaceus; assembly: GCF_024713975.1. Taxonomy (NCBI): domain Eukaryota; kingdom Metazoa; phylum Chordata; class Actinopteri; order Pleuronectiformes; family Paralichthyidae; genus Paralichthys; species Paralichthys olivaceus. The sequence goes on from NC_091098.1 coordinate 27,290,226, forward strand.
AGTGCAATAAAAAGACAAAGGTGTAAACACACAATTTATAAATACATTCATTTGGAAAAGGAAACAATAGGCACAACTGGTATGTTCACCAGACTGTGGATCAGTTCGTAAATCTCATGTAAACACTTATTTGTTAGATTAACAGTTTGAATGTATATAGTTTTAATGTGAGTTATGTTCAGATATTAATTCCCAACAGAGAAGGACTCAGTGGAAAATCCTCATCCAGTCAAGTCGCTTGTTGTTTCTTCGCCTTTTATTTTATCGCATTTTTCCCGCAGGTCTGTGAACGCGTCGTGAGAGTGGAACACTGATTTGGCGCATGCGCACTGAGCCGAACTCTTATGAAACTAAGTAGAGCAGCAGCCGGAGACAAACACCGGAGACAGACACCGGACACACACCGGACCTTCACCGGAGACCCACACCGACCTGCCGACCTGCACTCAGCCGGGAGATGCGTCTGTCCCTGGGCCTGACATAGACTTCAGCTCCGGGAGGCAGCTCCAGGTGAGAAGCGTCTCTCTGCTCAGAACAGCTCGGTTGTATAAGCGTCGCTCCGCTGACCTCGATTCTCGTGTTGGCTCTTTACCTCCACTGACACGTCCAGGTTCGGTCCCAGCTTCAGGTGTTGGCTCTTTACCTCCACTGACACGTCCAGGTTCGATCCCAGCTTCAGGTGTTGGCTCTTTAGCTCCACTGACACGTCCAGGTTCGATCCCAGCTTCAGGCGGGCAGCTGCTGTTTGTCTTCAGCTGGTTCTTCTTGACCTCTGCTCTGAGGGAGCTCCATGTTCTCAGCTTCATTCAGAAGATCTGACCTCATTTCATCTTCAGCCTGTTTGTTCCACTGAGGAGCAGCTGACCTCCTGAGAGTCATGTTCACATGTTTACATGTTCCTCATGTTCCTCATGTTCACATGTTTACATGTTCCTCATGTTCACATGTTTACATGTTCCTCATGTTTACATGTTTACATGTTCCTCATGTTTACATGTTTACATGTTCCTCATGTTCCTCATGTTTACATGTTCACATGTTCCTCATGTTCACATGTTCCTCATGTTCACATGTTCCTCATGTTTACATGTTCACATGTTTACATGTTCCTCATGTTCCTCATGTTCACATGTTTACATGTTCACATGTTCCTCATGTTCACATGTTTACATGTTTACATGTTCTTCATGTTTACATGTTCCTCATGTTCACATGTTCCTCATCTTCATCATGTTCCACAGACCTATTAATTGTAACTGACATTGTCCTGATAGCAGTGTGACGTTTATCTGAGACCCTCCATCTTCACCCACTCCTCCTCCTCCTCCTCCTCCTCCTCCTCCTCCTCCTCCTCCTCCCCCTCACTCCCCCTCACTCCCACATCAGATATGTCAGTGATGGAGGGTCCAGGTCCACTGTGACGGTTTCTCTGTGGAAAACAAATGGATGGATCACGTCACCTTCAGGTGCTGCAGTGATCCATCGGTTCCTCTGTGGACGTCTGATCTCGTCTCAGAGATAGGACAGACTCTTTGTTAGAGTTGTGGACTCCAGCTGTGACCTGGAGTCAGGTGATGCTCAAGGTGTTGGCTCAGGATTGTGCAGCGTAACGGGGTGAACAGGTGGTGGAGCGGTTACTCAGAGCTGGTCCTTGGGCCGCTCTACCTGAGCCACAGTCACAAGGTTACTCTGTGTGACAAGACTGAGCGAACAGAGAACTAATGTAGATCAGAAATATCTTCTAAACATAAGTGAATGAAAAAATCTGTATATTAAATTCTACTGAAGAGACAAAAAGATCTGAAGTTGTTCGATATGCTGGGTTTGATTCTGAGTCAGTTTCTGGTCATTGATGCCAAATAACTGAAGAGCAGAAGTTATTTGAGTTTTATGACGAACTGTCATCAGAGAAAAAGTCAAAGTGTAGAAACCAGAGGAATCAGCGTCAGATCCTTCAGACCGGTTTCGATCAGAGTCCTGCTGCGGCCCTGAATCAGGATCCACGGCTTCTGATTGGTTGCTCGTTCTTTCCATAGACAGGAAGCTTTCACCAAATATAATGTGTGAAAACTATTTTAAGAAGTGTCCCTCTCCCGCTGTACAGCCCCTCCCCCCCCCCGTCTGTGCTGCTGAAGATGGAGTAAAAAGATGTGGGAGCATGTGAAGTGTTAGTGATGCAGTTCCACTCACAGAGTTTCACCACCTTTCAGTCGCTCATCCTCTCCGTCACCTTCCTCTTTCAGAATAAAATGACCCGAAACTCCATCCACTGGTTCCGCAAGGGCCTTCGTCTCCATGACAACCCCGCGCTGCAGGAGGCGGTCCGGGGGGCGGACACGGTGCGCTGCGTTTACTTCCTGGACCCGTGGTTCGCAGGATCGTCCAACGTCGGGGTCAACAGGTGGAGGTAAGACGACCTGACTGTGGCTGTAAACAGATTTAGGTCGTGGTAATAAACAAAAGAAAATATAGATAAAATACATCATGGTTCCCAAACTGAGGGTCGTGACCCCACAACATGTGACAGATCATCAAGAGGATTTGAAACAGGAAAACTTTACTTTTTCATTTTTCTCAAATTTTTATTTTAAATTATTCAAATGAAAAAAAAATCTACAAAAAATCCTAAATGAGGGTTTGTGATTTAAAAGCTTTTGATTTCAGAAGAAGCTTTGCCTCAGAAACAACAGCAGCAGCAGAAACAGAAGCTCGGAGCTGCAGTTCTTCAACACACAACATGATGTCAGCATTTCTCTGCTCGTGAAGCTGCGTCTGTTCTGGTGTCTGAGGGAGGCTCCTCTCTGCTCCGATGTCCTGTTCAGTCCCGGGTCAGCGTCACAGACGACAAATGAAATGCGTGTTTTTATCAGGTGGAATAAATGAGACAGTCTGGACCTGCTGGCTCCGCCACAGGAAGCCCTCTTGTTTCAGTGCGCTCATATAAATGATAAAGATCAGACGCAGGTAGAGCTCAGTGATTGGAGGAGTCGGTCACAGCTGGAGTTTCTGAGCGGGGGCAGTTATATATATATATATGTGTGTTTTCATGTGAGTACATGTGAGTGAGTACATGTGAGTGAGTTTGTGAAGCGTTGTATCGCTCCACTGGGCCGTTCTCTATTTTGCTCTTTAGAGCCGTTTGTCGTCTTCACACAAGCTCAGCGGACAGTGAAGCCGGTGACTCAGAGACCTCCAGCTGACTGGGAGACTATAAATGTACGGAACAGAGGTGTTGCTGGCGGAGACGCTCTGCAGGAAGGAAACACACATATCTGTTTGAAAAAGCTAATTTGTAGGTCACTGGTGAAGCAGACGCACTTTGTCTTTGTCGTTTCTTCTTCATGGCAGTTTTCTGCCCGAGGAAAGGAGGAGCAGGATGTTTGGACACGTCAATATATATAATTGATTAAAGGTCAAATAAACAACATCGTGCGCCCCCCCTGTTGGGAGGTTCGACATTATGCGGTTCAGTGTCTTGCACGAGCCGGGAATCGAACCACTGACCCTTAGATTACTGGATGAGCTCCTGAGCCACGGCCGTCCCGCAGCGCGCAGTAGATTTCACGATGTGTCCCACTCGTCAGGGCCGAGGCATCAACGTAAATCAAACACGCCTCTGTCAAACCCGTGACCACGACAACCTGTGGTTTTCTGCAGAGGCTGAAAAGCTTCAAACACAAGAACTAAGAGGTTTTATTTTCATGTTCATGGGAGAACATTGCTTTGAAAGATGATTTGGACAGTTTGGGAGTCAGTCCCGTGTCTGGACACACGACGCAGCAGGTCAGCAGATGTCTGCAGCGTTAATAGCCACCACGCTAACACCTGCAGATCTGTATCTGGTGCACTCATCCCATTAGCTCCGTTATTTTTACCTGAAACTTGGACTGAAAATGTCTCGCAGGTCTGTGGTTCTGGGATTAAACTGATCCAGGGACAATTGTAATCGTATCAATGGAAGGCTCATAAAGTTCAGTTCTTATTGTCACAGAGACGCCGGTCAGCGAGCAGCCGGTCAGCGAGCCGCCACATTTGCTCTCGGTCGGTACGTCCAGACGAGCGGGTCAACTCTAAATCCGCTGTATCTCTGACACACATCTTTATCCCTCAGATATTATAGTGTCGCTGTAAATAATCCTCCGGTGTTACTGCAGCCCTCGTGAATCTGCACCACTGGAAACATAATCAGCCTGGATTTATTTATTTAGCTCCAGTTTCCTCCTGAAGATTAGACCAAAGGTTTGAAAGCAACAGGCTTTTCTTTTCTTTTTTTAAAGTTGTTCCTTTAAATGATCCATTTAATTCAATCTTGCGTTTCACTGCTGCATCGCACATAAAACATTTCAGAAATCCCAAGTTTCCCTCCCTGATGAATGAAACACCGTTTATCACACATTACATTTGACGCCACGAGACGTGTTCCGACACATTCTAGAACCATTTCCTGTTTTAGAACATCTCATGTGAAGATGATTAAAACAACCACATGCTGACAGTTGAAGGTTTGGTTACAGGAAAACAAGATCTCATCTTTATTGACGATCCTTTTCTAAAATCCTCTGACTGAAGAAAACAAATAGACGTAAACTAGATGTAGTTCTTTCTCTTAATCCTGTGACAGTCGGACCTTCTAGTTTAACGTGGTGAGAACGTTTCATTCTGGATGAAGCTGATTTTTCCAACTTCTCTCTGCTGTGAAGTTTGAAATAAGAGAATGGAGATCATATCATTTTCCATTTGCACAACCTGTTGAACTCTTCACTAAGTGCTCTCAGTGGATGTGGCACAGTGAGCAGGCAGGAGACGGACGAGGAGATGAGTTGAAGAGCTGCGGCTCTGGATCATCGATTGTTTTGTTTTTTCATCTGGTGGAAAATGTGAGAAGGAGATGTAGGTTAGTGTGCCAGTGAAACTTCTGAGCAGTTATGTGATCCTGACCTACTTGTGAGGAGGCTCTTCCTCGTGGCCTGAGCACCGCGGAAAACCCCGGAGGTGAAACACTAGAGATATTTAACTGAATGAAGATTTCTGGCTTTGATTGAAGTTTGATATAATAAGATGTTTGAGAGCTGAAGAGAAATGTTGTCCTGTTGTTGCAGTGAAACCAGGAGACGATCACTGAAGCTGGTAAATCTGCGAACACTTTTTAAACCTGGGAGTCGACCGACGCTCTTCTTTGACTCGGAGAAACGTTCGACTCGCCTGAAGAGAAATGAGTCGAACCGTTAGCAGAGTGCGGAAATACGGAAGATTGAGCGTTTATTTAGTCTCAAGTTTCACCAGCACAAAAACCGTACTTGTGATAAGAGTTCGAATAAAATTGACAGAAACATCTGTGACACACATTTACTGAACGTCTACTTGGTTGGTTTGGTTCATGTCCCATCTGCTAACGTAGAGGGGGAGGAGTTTGTGACGCTAACATCACAGATCCGTGCTGCAAAGTCCAACATCTCACATGTCGTGTAGCTCCTGCTCGTCAGTGACACTGGAGGCTGAGTGCAAACAGCTTCCATCAAGACATTTAAAGCCACTGAACACGTCAGACAAAGATGAACACCCAGAACAATCCGGTCTTTAGTTCACAGTTCACTTCATCGACGGCAGGTTGTTGTGTTCAGTTGTGAATATCTGTGACACACAAGTGATTCTTGGGTTCTTCACACAAAGACGTCAGGAATCATTTATTATACGTTTTTTTCTACAATGATTGTTCGCCCACTGAGAGAGTGAGAGAGGAAAATAATGAGTGTGTGTGTGTGTGTGTGTGTGCACGTGTGTGCACGCACGGCCAGAAATGAGGTTACTGGGCTAGGATTGTGTTGTTGTGCGGTCGAAGCTCAGTGTGTGTGTTCAAAGAGATGTAGGCCAGTTATATAAGGGTCGAGGCAGCCAACGCACGCGCACACACGCACACACACAAACACACACACACACACACACACACACACACACACACACACACACACACACACACACACACACACACACACAGGAGCAGGCAGGCGACCAGGGACATTAGGAGGAAGTGTCCCACCCAGCAACACACAAACACAGAGCAACAACCACACTTCCTTAATGTGCACATGCACATGAAGTCTCTCTCGGCACTGACAGACGTGCAACCCCCATGTACGTGCACGCAACTCAGTGTGCGAGTGGGAGTGGCTACATGCTTCCTGTGTTTGCCTACATGCACACGTCTGATGTTTTTCTCTGGAGCAACGTGAGTGTGAGTGACAAGCAGAAAAAAAATCACGTCTCGTTTATTTGGTTTGAAGTTGAAACTGTTTCCATGGCGACGATGACGTTTCTTTTCCCGTTCAGATGGTTTCTGCTCCAGCGGAAGGAAACACGGAGGGATTCAGTCTTTGGACACATTATGTGACGTACGGTCGCATCAAGTCACAGAATATGAATAAAATAGTTAGTTCAGAAAGAGAAAATCTCAAAATTCGGAGCTCATCAGCTCAACCAAAGCAACGATTGAGTCACGTGACCCGTGAAGATAAAAGAATGCATCTCTAAAATACGTGGAGCCGTCTTTTTCTCTTTCCGACGTTCGTAACCTTTTGATTGAGACAAAAATCACCATAAGAAAGTCGACGTTGAAGCTGCTGCACAAGTTTCATAACTCAGTCTGGCTCATGCATCAGCAGGCACGTGCCTCAAGTGTGTGCGACCTTGCCGCTCAGCTCTGCCCGACCGTGTGCGGATTGAGAGCAAGCGGAGCTTTGCATGTGAGCGAGCGCTCCGAGGGCTGAGCGAGCACAGTTACACAGGAGGCCACAGAACTGAACATCGTCTGGCTGCTCGTTCCGTGACCCCGGCTGATTCTGCTAATGATCAGTGGGTCAGACACAACAGAGCGAGACTCCGACCTCCGCTGCCATGAATGTAGACATCGATATTAGATTAACGACTTCCTGTACTCAAACATCTGCAGTAGTTTGATCACAGCGATGAAAACATTGTGACCTCAATCTGTCGCCTTCACTGGCACAGCCCCACGACTGTTGTTCTCATCACAAATCTTTGTTTTTATCATTTAGATCGACTTTGAAGGAATCGTTCTGCGTTTATAGTTAAATACACATTTCACTACAGTTCTCAGTGGAAGGTCTCTTATTTATTGCTTTGTGGTTTGTAACGTGCTCTGTCCTTAGGTAGACAGTAATCTGCATTATCGGAGATAAAACCCTAAATTGGAGTTAAACTTGATTCTATTTGTGCAGCGTCGAATCAAAATCACATGATTCCATTATTTCAAGGTTGAGACGGTTCAACCATGAGCAGCTCTGTTCAAAGTTTGCTTTATCGTCAGTTGAGCAGATGCACAGGAAGTAGACTCTCAAACCCGTGGTGTTAGTCAACACTGAGTTGTGGAACTGGAATGAAGAGTAACCGGGTGTAGAACTATGAACGGCATAGAAGAGGGCCGTGTATTCAAACTATGGACAGAGCATGAGAGTGAAGTAAAAATCTAAACCAGTAACAAACCAGCAGCTTCTTAAAGCAGAGGATTCAAACTGCTTCTGTAGAAGAGCAAACACACATTAATATAACCTGATTCATGGAACTGTCAGTTCGAGGAGAAACGTCCTTCAGACGTCCAGTTGAGTCAAATAACAAGTTGTTGGTTTAGTTCAGAAGATCTAAAGAAGGTTCAAATATTAATCTGGTACCGGTGGTTGTACGGTTTCTGGACAATGTTTCTGTCCATGGGGACGAGGAGGAGGAGGAGGAGGAGGAGGAGGAGGAGGAGGTGCTGGGTTGTTTCCCTGATGGTTATGATTTAGTTTGTGAAGGAGTTCATGAAATCATTGCTCCTCAGAGGAATCGCTGGATCGGTAGAGCTGTGACTCTCTGTCCACTGAAGAGAACCTTCTTCTTATTTTCTTCTATCAATGAATTATAGGAGAAAATCATCTTGACTGGTGAACTCATTATTAATTGTAATTACACCATGGAGCTAATCTCTGCCTCCTTCTTGTCTCCTCAGGTTCCTCCTCCAGTGTTTGGAAGATCTGGACGCCAACCTTCGAAAGCTCAACTCCCGCCTTTTTGTCATCAGGGGTCAACCGGCCAATGTGTTCCCGCGGCTCTTTAAGGTCAGCGTCGTCTGAAAGTCTGCTCTCGTTCAGACCAACGATCTGCCGCCGCTGCCTCCGGCTGCTCAAACACTGTCATTGTAAACTTGTGATTGTGAACGTGTCGTCCTCTGGTCTCAGGAGTGGAAGATCTCTCGTCTGACCTTCGAGTACGACTCTGAGCCTTTTGGGAAGGAGAGAGACGCTGCCATCAAGAAGCTCGCCATGGAGGCGGGCGTGGAGGTCAACGTGAAGATATCACACACTCTGTACGACCTGGACAAGTAAGGACACTTTTCTAAAAGCTGATTTGTTAAATATTATATATTAATAACATATATTATATTATTTTAACAGCTATACTGTGTGTGTGTGTATATATATATATATATATATATATATATATATATATATATTAAGATATACAGTATATCTACACGTGTGAGCTGAGAGATACCTGACTGCACTCAACAGCGCCACCTTGTGTCTGTACATGCACAGTAGTTTCTATGGAAACACAATTATCTGTCTTTATTTATTTTATGATCATCGATCAGAGAAAGGTCTTTTCTTAACGGTCTCTGGTTTAAACTAACTTCTTTATCGAAGGCTCAGGAATCGGAGCCAGTTTCACTGAATGGGAATTTGTATTTCGTGTCGTCTGTGCTTTTCCAGCTTATTGACCATCGCTGGGATTTTTCCTTCAGTTCCTAAAGAAAGTGATCTCAGTGAGAGGTTTATCTTTTTAAACTTTAAACATTACTTTTCAGTTTCCTTCCACATCAATCGCTCTTTTTGAGGAAACAGTTAAAGTCCTGTCAAACCTGAGCCGTTGTGTCAGTGAATTTGATTTTACACTGAAAGATGAAGAACCCCGGACTGAGCGCTGACTCTGCTCCTCTCCAGGATCATCGAGCTGAACGGCGGGCAGCCTCCGCTCACCTACAAGCGTTTCCAGACTCTGATCAGTCGACTGGATCCTCCTGAGATGCCTGCGGAGACGCTGTCGGACGCGCTGATGGGCGGCTGCGTCACCCCCATCTCAGACAACCACGGAGACAAGTACGGCGTCCCGTCGTTGGAGGAGCTCGGTGAGAAAACAAAACACAGACTAAGGGCTGAACTGGACAGAAATATTTATGAGTATTTATTTATAATTAGACCGAATGTCATGAGTAAAATCTGACATAGTATCAGAGTCAGACTCCAAACAAAAAGAAAATCCTCTCTTTAATTAACACGGGACACTTGTTAACTCTGCTGAAACTTTAAATCCAGCATCTCTATTTGAAGGTAGCTCTCCTCTAAACCCTCTGGATTGGATTCATTAGCTTCTCACCAGGTTTCTATTCTCAGTCCGTTCATGCACTCGGCCGCTCTCTAGCCATCTGCCTCTCTCACCTGTGCCGCTATTTTCACTAAGAAGATATTCAGAGTTTCTAATTGCGTCAGTGCAGATGTCTGGTTTCCCTCTGGAAAGCTTTATTCCACACAGGCGGTCTTCTGCGCTCAACATGAGCCCGGTCACGTTTGAAGCAGCTTACGCTCGTCCAGCTGTCCGGTTTCCATTCACAGACACTTTGAACAGTTTGATTCCTCAGGTGAAACAGTCGACTCTCAACCTCTGTGACTTTGCCCAAAATACTTCCATTAGAGACTCCAACCCTCCTTCTTCTCTTCACTGACTTGCATCAGAGGCTAAATGGGTCAGCCTTGATAGTGAGCGCCCTCTGCTGGACCTCAAGGCAAACTACTTCAGATGCTGTGATGCGCCTTATTTTGAATGTGAACAGTTTGAATGTGAAACAACATTAATAAGAAGTGACAGCTGCAGGATCAACTGAAGCAGATTTGAGATTTATTAAATATGTTTTCAGGCTTTGACATCGAGGGCCTTCCGTCAGCTGTGTGGCCCGGAGGAGAGACTGAGGCTCTGACCAGGATTGAGCGCCACCTGGAGAGAAAAGTAAGACCTGCGTCTCCTCCGTGTTGGTCATCACACGGCTGAAAGAAATTTAGATTTAGCATTGTTATATCAGCTGTTATCATTGATTTACTTTTAATTAAACATTCATTTAAGATGATTATTTTATCACCGCCTGCCGCTCTGTTATTCATCACTCTACTGTCTCTCCCTCCTCTTCCTCCCGGGTTTGTCTTCCCTCACAGGCGTGGGTGGCGAACTTCGAGCGCCCTAGGATGAACGCCAACTCGCTGCTGGCCAGCCCGACGGGCCTCAGCCCCTACCTGCGCTTCGGCTGCCTCTCCTGTCGCCTTTTCTACTTCAAGCTCACGGACCTCTACCGCAAGGTCAGTTTACCAAATGAGCAGCGCGCTTCATTTATTAAAACCATCGGTGTCGATTTGTTCTTTATAGTTTGAAAGAAAACTAAAAAAACATTGTTTGTGTTCCAGGTGAAAAAGAACAGCTCCCCTCCGCTCTCTCTGTACGGTCAGTTACTGTGGCGTGAGTTCTTCTACACCACGGCGACCAACAACCCTCGCTTCGACAAGATGGAGGGAAACCCCATCTGCGTCCGCATCCCCTGGGACAAAAATCCAGAGGCCCTCGCCAAGTGGGCCGAGGCTAAGACGGGTTTCCCCTGGATAGACGCCATCATGACTCAGCTCAGGCAGGAGGGCTGGATCCACCACCTGGCCCGGCACGCCGTCGCCTGCTTCCTCACCCGGGGCGACCTGTGGATCAGCTGGGAGGAGGGGATGAAGGTGAGGCGGCAGAACACAGGTTTACGTGAAGGTTGACATGTTCACAGACATCAGACTCCGTGGTCTCTTCTCCCACAAACCTCTGGACGATGTGTCGTCTCTGCAGGTCTTTGAGGAGCTGCTTCTAGATGCAGACTGGAGCGTGAACGCAGGCAGCTGGATGTGGCTCTCCTGCAGCTCGTTCTTCCAGCAGTTCTTCCACTGCTACTGTCCCGTGGGCTTCGGCCGGCGCACCGACCCCAACGGGGACTTCATCAGGTGGGCACCTTTCCTGGCATCACCCTTTTGGAGCACTTTATGGAGAGGGCAGAGAGAAGGAGGGATAGAGGGGGAGGGATAGAGGACAGAGAGAAGGAAGGATGGAGGGCAGAGAGAGAAGGAGGGATAGAGGGACACCTCCAGAACTAAGAGTAAGTGAATGACCTTCCTCACTTCCTCTCCTCTTTTTGTTTTTGCCCATCTTCCATTTTCTTTTCTGTTAAATTTCAGCATGTTCTCTGTGTGTTCTTCTTTGCGTGGCTTTTCTTTGTTTGTGAATATTTGTGTGTGTGTGTGTGTGCGTGTGCGTGTGCGTGTGCGTGTCTCTAGTTTGACTGTTGCCACCAGATGGTTTTTAGGCCTCGATGAATTCTTCTGTCTCTGGATGTGGCTCTGTGTTTGTGGCTCCTCTGTTTTTGGGGATTGGGGGAAAAGTTCAGCTATCCCTCTCCCCTCCGTCGTTCTCACGCCCCCCCCCACCCTTGGTTGGAGGTCGGGGATTGAGTTGAGACATCGGTGGCCATGTAGCGTTTACTCACCTGTGCAACCCTGAGGGACGGCACTGTGCTCGCGCCCCAGCGGCACCCTCTGGGCAGGTTCGGTAGCGTGTCATTCCGTCAAAAAGGGATTCTGACCGATGGTCGGGAAACGCCAACGCCTTTCCTGCATTCGTTCACTAGTGGGCCAGCCCAGAGTGTGGTGCTGTGGGAGGGGGGACAGTCAGCGGGGGGGGGGGGGGCCTGCTGACCACTTAAAAGACAAGCACCACAGTCTGAGGGACGGGGGGAGCAGGCATGAGCTCTTTTCTCAAGTCCACCACTGTCTGATCATGGGGGAGGGAGATGGGGGGAGTTTGGAGGGAGGGTGGGGCAGCTGTGAGGTACAATGGAAGACTTCTGTCATCGACTTTTCACGTCCGTCACTTTATTTCCCAGACTCACGCAGAGTGAGGACACTGTGGACGCTGAGCTTTGAGGAGAATCACACCTTGTGACTGATTCTGATTCCTTCAGCTCTGATGTGAGGGCGGCTGAAGGTCCACACACGTTTGTTGCGGAGGTGTGGAAGAAAGACAAACTCTCGGTGGCGGAACTTTTCCACTGTACACCTGCCGTGGTCAGGGTGGGGAGGGGGGTGGGGTCAATGCACTCTGCTTTCTAACCACGTGTAACCGTAGACGTCTCCTAGCATCATCAACCCACTCGGCAGCGGGGGCGAGCGCCATCGTGTGTGTGTGTGTGTGTGTGTGTGTGCTGGTCCTCAAGGCCGCACCACCCCCGCCCACACCCCTCTCTCTGCCTGTCAGCGACGCACTGTGCCACTTCCCACAGTTCCACATGCCCCCCCCTCCTCCGTCCTGTCTGTGTCCCCTCCTCGGACTCGGTAAGCTGGGACCCGGCGCAGTAGGTAGGTTGCCTCTCTTTGTCACACGGAGCGAATCCACGACTGTGAAAACAGAAAGCCCTGAAATCAAACTTCAGCAGGTTGGATTGTGATCTCTGCGCTTCGGTGGCTTCTTCTGTCGGAGGGTCACACTCTGACGGTACCAGTGGTTTGGGACCACAGCCCCTTGTTCTCCACGTCCTGAGCTCTGCACCGTGGTGCTAACTGACCTCAGTGCCTCCGAGTGTCCGAGCCTGGTGCTCCCACGCTCACGGAGCGTAGTCAAACTGTGCAGTGTTGTGGTTGTTTGTAGCTTTGATTTTGTTGCACCTATTTTTCCATAATAGCTGTTAGCATGAAGTGCTGAACAACCAGCATGTTGATATGTTACATACGTGGGCTGAACAAATAACACGGGCATGCATCGTCTTCTCACTGCAGAGATGCATCATTATTATTAACAGTGCAAAACATTTACTGAATTTTTGAATTAAATGCTATTTTGAGACATTTGATCAAATAAAAATCATCTTATTTGTTTTTGATGGAAAATGTATTTGTGTCCCTGCATCAGCCCCGCCCCTGATTTACTCCACGTGTAGTCTTCCACTTCCTGTTGACACAAGCTGGCGTATCTAATGTCTCCCTGTGCTTCCAGACGATACTTACCTGTCCTCCGAGGTTTCCCCGCTAAGTACATCTACGACCCGTGGAACGCTCCGGAGTCCGTGCAGGCGGCCGCCAAGTGCATCATCGGCGTCCACTACCCGAAGCCCATGGTGCATCACGCGGAGGCGAGCCGACTCAACATCGAGAGGATGAAGCAGATCTACCAACAACTCAGCCGATACCGGGGACTGGGTAAGAGATGGAAACACACACACACACACACACTACTGCTCACTACATGGACGCCGAAATGATTTATTTTTCTTTAAAATTCAATAAATATACGTCAATGAGTATTCGTGTTCAATAACTGTTAATACAATATTGACCAAAATACTCGAACAAACGTCACAAAGCTACTTTTTACTACGATGGTGTGAAAATCCTTTTAAAAGCAGCAGATTGTAAAATGTTAAAACCTTTATTTGAAGTGTGTCCCTGTGTGTGAAAAACATTTCTGTGTATTCTTGTTCGTGTCCCTCAGGCCTGCTGGCATCAGTGCCGTCCACCAACGGGAACGGGAACGGGGGAATGATGGCCTACTCTCCTGGAGAGCAGCAGCCGGGGACCAACAACAACAACAGCTCACATTGTAGGTGGAGTTTATACAAATGAAGATGTTTCTCAAAATGTCTTCAGGCCACGAAAGACATGGTTTCACTTTGTCTTCTTCTTCCAGTGCTCGGAGTGTCAGGGAGCTCCGCTGCAACGGGTAACGGCAGCGTCCTACTCAACTTCGACAGCAAAGAACAGAAAGGGCCGAGCAGCGCCGTACAACGGCCGCTCCCCCAACAACAACAACAACAACAACAACAACAACAACAACAACAGCAGCAGCAGCAGCAGCAGCAGCAGCAGCAGCATGGTAGAGCATCACCTGATGTCTAATGTCACACTTCTCACTGTGTTTGGTTCACATGTTGCTGGATGTCATTCAATTAAAAACATCGACTTTAAAATCTCAATCAACCAGGTAGGATGAGCACAAAGTTTTCTAACTTCACTCTGCTCCACAGGCTGTTTGTAAAAAGTGACTTTTAGAATATTGTAGTAGAGTTTGAGGACGACTGACTAAGGATGAGGAATAATTCTGAAGTATCAACACAGGACAAGAGAAAACAAACACATAAGAGTTAGAGAACATCACACGCACACACGCACACACACACACACACACACACACACACACACACACACTCACACTCACACTCACACACGAAGCTTCCCTCTGATGACTTTTGAAATGTGGTTTGCAGGATTCCACTCAGTGCCAGACGGCAGCCAGACCCTCACCAGCAGCCGACTCTACCACGAGTTTGCGGTTCCTCAACATCCAGGTAGGAAACAGACCGGAGTGAAGTTGAAGGTTCTCGAGTCTAAATGTTGTTCTTCATACGAATGCTGACACAAGGGGGCGACTGTTCATCAGGTTGAATCAGACTCTACTCGGACCACTTGATAATTCCTCCCTCTCTCCTGCAGGACTCCTCCTACACACCAGGGGCAGCATCACAGGAAAACGGGAGCGTGAGTCGGAACGTGAAGCGTCGGGGGAGGAAGAACCGGCGTCCTGCTCCCTCCATAAGATGCAGAGGCAGAGTGCAGAGGTCAGTCTGCTCCTCATGACGCCACACTGACAATCAACTTAATACGAATTAAGATATTAATGATGTAATAAAGATAACTATGATTATAGTAATAACAATAATAATTATACATAATCACAATGTCTATATTAATAATAATAATAATTATGCTGATAATGATATATATATATAATAACAATATACTATGACATCTTACTTTGAACCTAATCCAGGAAGAGAAACTGGAGGAAATCCAGCTCCACCTCAACCAAAACAATAAAAATAGAAAGTATGTTCAGTGACACATGAAGACCATTACTATCACATGACGTGATGATGAGAAGTAATAATAGATGTTAACTCATGAAGTGTGGGGTTTCCATGTTAACCCAGATCTTAGTCATCAGGAAGTTATGTCAATATTGACAGGACATGACTCGATGTGTGTCCCCGTCCTCCAGCTCTTCTCACTGAGGCTGTTCTGTGTCTGTGCGGAGATTTACACACGATAAGAGTGAGAGTAAATGTTGCGTGTGGAACGTGTGACCAAGAGAAGAACGAAATCACAACCTCAAAATAGAAAAATGATAACATTGTTAAGTTATTCTGTGTTTTATGTCATTTTTAAACTAATGAAGCAGCAAAGTAAACACGCCTGTTGCAGGAGGAGGAGGAGGAGGAGGAGGAGGAGCCATGCATGTAAATGTCCATCATAGAGTTCAAACAAAAAACAAAACAGCTGCTAACTATGCAAAACAAGTCAGCAGTGGAAACTGTGAGAGGAAGAGTGTAAATCACACTGTATTTCTGTGTCTCACCTGCAGATGACCTAGAGCAGTGACGACACATTGGAATCCACATCCAGCAGCAGAGAAGAAATCATTACGCCACCACCTGTCCACCGATCGCAGTGCAGGTCCACGCAGGCCGCCGCCGCCGCTGCTGCCGGCGTGGCCTCATCAAACCATCTGGAACTGCTTTTATTTTATTTTTTTTTACAGACGAAATTCCCAGGGGTGTTAACACAAAAGTGAAAATATGATGCCTCTCGACACAGTGTCTATGATGTCACTCACGTCCTGCTCCCCTGAGCTCGGCTGTCGCAACCTCACAAAGAAACACAACGCCTCAAACTCACTGCTCCGCAGATTATTTGTAAAAAAAAACAAAACAAAAAAAACTTAATGAATGAATGAAAAACATCATCTTTGTCTCGAAGCTGCAAATACGCCATCGTCTGCCCGTTCATACAATAATGATAATAATACCACGCTGATTATTTATATCAAGGTTTTTGTACTTTTTGTACTTAATGTACAATGTGTTAACCAGGAAAACACACGAGCTGGAATCTATTTTACCACAAATTAAATAACTTCAAATTGGAAAATAATGCACTTTCCACTGGCTTGTACAAAGGAAGAGAACTTTTATCTGCATTTGAATTGTTTTGAATCTGGTCGTCTTTAAACTCATGTCACAACTTTCCATGTAAATATTCTCCGGGTCCGATTGGTTAGTGAGCACAAACTCGTCCTTATTTTCTGGGACAGTATTTAAGACGTGCATCTCTGTGTGTGCGAGTAAAGACACGTTGACAGTTTGTTGCCGTAGATTCGTTTTGAGACGTGTTGTCAGTTTCACGCTCGCTATAAAACTGCCTATCAAAAAGTGTCACATTTGGCTCAACGTGTAAAATGTTTCCTTCGAGGAAGTTTCCTCAACGTTTTCCTTATTGTCTTTTACACGGTTTTCACTTTAACAACAGTCAAACATGAGCCGGCTCTGTTCTGTGTCGTTATTGAGACTCTTCGCGTAACTTCTTGGTCGTCCAGGTCGTGTTTCTCTCAGTGTTTGTCGTGTGCAGATCATCTCTGTGGTTTCACACCTTCGTGAAACTATATCGTCAAATGAACATTGATTTGTTGTAAAATAGAAATTCGTGATGCTCCTGCAGCATTCACTCCTCAAGAGACACTTTTCCACCCGTTTGTTCCCTGAGATGTCGAACCAGGTTCTTCTGCAGTTGGAAAATTTGAGTTTTTTTGCTGTGAAACTTCGCAACAACCAAAACAGGAGAGGACGTGTGGCGGAGCTGCAACCAGCGGGACGCAGAACTCGGGCTCCCGGGGTCCGCTCGCCTCTCGCGCTGGCGTCACAGTTTTCAAGATTTCTTATAAAAAACAAAAAACGTTGCTGAACAAGAAGGAAGGAAACGATTAGTGGAGTCGACTTAATAAATGACATCATCTGATCTGAATGAGCCTCATTCTGTCAACGGACGCCAACATTCCTCAGAAACCAGTGATGTCGCCTGTGGCACGATTTCAGACAGTTAAATTAAATTAAATTAAATTTCCATCCACCCTCAACTTCACTTGATACCTGGTGAGAAGAATGCCGCCCCACTGAACCAGAGAATGTATGACCTCACAGCAGCTCGGATACACACACACACACACACACACACACACACACACACACACACACACACACACACACACACACACACACACACACACACACACACACACACACAGCACTGTTAAACTCTTGAGCCATTGATTCACTCGAGCTCATTTCACACTACACTCACCATAGATTTCAAAATAAAAGTCCAGGGTCACGACCTGGGGCACTCGTGAGAGATGGTTTAAAAAATAAATAAAAAATTCAAACGGGGGCTTTTAATTTGAAAGGTGGAGCAGATGGGGGTTGCAGATGTTCTGTTTTCGGTGGAGCCGTGTCGACTCGTGTCTCCTGCATGTGTGAAGGCCTCAGGTTCAGGAGTTACGCAGAGCGTGGGGGGGGTGGACGAGTATTACAGTGTTTCTGTATTATAATTCTTTATGTTCTCAAGAGGATTTGAATATTGCTGTTTTTTTGTAGCTCTGTTCACCTGAAGAAACAAGTTGAACCAAGGTTGAACTTCTGCTCGATTTCTTTTTGTCTTGTTCTGTGACATGAAGGTGAAACCAGACGCCAGCGCTCGTCTCTGTAACGTCGTGCTCTTTCTCTGTGAAACGCTTTTCTTGTGCTCGATCAAGTTCATGACAGGAAATTAAAACTGTTACAACATGGAACCGTTTCCTTTGTGCCTCCTTCATTCGCACCAGCGTGAACATTTGACCGTTAAAGAAGACGTGAGTCCGTTCAACGTCCAGTGTCTCCGTCAGATTCATGTTCGTGTAAAGTTCCAGGTTCCGTGCAAATGATTTAGTGACATGCAGCTGTCGTACATGTGAGCGGAGACGAGTTCGTCCCTACGCTGAAGAAAACCATGATGTTCGTATGATCAGCATCATCATAGCACTTCTGCACCGAGAGAATCTTTCTCAAATAGCAGATACGATCCTCAGGTCAGGGCTCGACAATTGTTTCTATATTTCGTTTTACCCCATCGATGGTGATATTCAATTCAATTCAATTTTATTTATAGAGCGCGAATTCATAATTTACATTATCTCAAGGCACTTTACATTTAAAGGTCAAGACCTTAAAACAATAGTAACATAGAGAAACCCAACAGTTCCCACAATGAGCAAGCACAGGCGACTGTGGAGGAAAAACTCCCTCATTAACAGGGAGACACCTCTGGCAGAACCAGTTCTCAATGTGGGCGGTCATCTGCCTCGACCGGTTGGGGTGAGGAAAGAAAAGTAAGGGGGGAGGAAAGGAGAGATGGGTGGAAAGCGGGGGAGAGAAGAGAGAGATGAGGTGCAGAGAGAGAGACTGGGAACAATTGGGCACCATCACTATCAAGGCTGACTATAACAATAACAACGTAGTGATCTACAACAGGATGAGATATATTAATGTTGTCGTTTCTCTCGTGTGACAAATGTTCTTCTTGTAAACATTCGGACAGAAGCGTCTGCTCAATGCACTAAATGTAAACCGAGGTCAGACACTGGATCTCTTCTGCAGTTGATTTTGTCGTTGAGCCAAAATCTGGAGTGGAAAGGTTCCGACGAGTTTTAGAAATAAGTTAAAAACAAATGCTCGTGTCTGTTTCCGATGAAGTCCGAAGTGTATTTCACGGTTTCATACGAGTTTGCATCAAAACAATAAAAGTGTTTGTTCGACACAATCGGACAGAAACTGAAGCTGGTGAACGAGGCTGCAGAACAAGTTTAGATCCGTCCTGCGGTTCAGTGACTCCTTCTCTAATATTTTACGTTAACAACATAATAATCTGTGGTCGGGCAGGTTTCCCACAAGAATGTAGAGTTACATTTATTTTATTTTCTTTTTTTGTACGGGGCCAAATCATTACACACATTATTTGGGGATCACTTAACATAGAAGGAGGAGACCTTGAAATGATAGAGGAACCAACAATGATCAGAGAGAGAGAGAGAGAGAGAGTCGTCCACGTTTGAATTCTCCACTTCGTGAAACTCGACTGTGAATCTGTCGTTTTTGTGAAATGATGCAAACAAACGGATGATAACCACAACATATCATTAATAATAATATCATTAATATATCTAGTCATGATGTGACGACCTGTGGGAGACCTACGGGTACAACCTCACCAATGATTTTTCTTACTTTCATTCACTATTTAATAAGTATTACATTTGCTGAGCGTTAGAATATTATTAACTGACATGTTTTCTACACTGTGTTATATATCATATATATTATTAAACCTACAACTACAAATTATATTTTATAATAATGATTTAAAAAAAGAATTGGATTCTATTTTTGCATTTTTGGTTTTTCCAATTTTCTGAGCCCCCCCCCCCCCCCCCCCCCCCCCCCCCCCAGGGGGCTGCGGCCCCCACTTTGAAAAATCATTGTTATAAACTACAGTATAATGATCGTATCAAAATAAAAGCGGAGAGATGTGAGTAACTTCCTCCACACTCAAAAGAAAGTGACCAGTGGAAGCAGGAAGTGCTCATGGGCGGAACAACGAGAGCTGACCAGGCTCACAGTATGGAAATGTTATTCCACTGTTGTTGTTACTTGTATTATTCAAGGTGCACACTGGTCCACACCCACTCGTATGGAAAGCAGCACACAAATGTTCTGTTGGGGTTTCACAGGTGACGGTCAGAAATATAGATAGAATCCATCATGTGACCAAACCTGACTGAGCTTCTCAAAAAACCAAAGTTTCGGTGAAACTTTTACTTAAATTTCAAAAACCCTCGTCAAACCCAAACATTCCTTTTTATCGTCTGTGACAAACACGCAGATTCACTTTTCAGCTCTTCGTGTCCTGACAAGCTTCACGAGGCTTTGTTTTTAGCCTCAGCGCTCTTTTCCAAGTAATCCCACTTTTGTAGGTCTCAGGACGACGGTATCACTACGTGTCAGAAACACAGATTCATGTTGTTAAAGGTCCAGTGAGTCAGATTCAGGTGAAAGTATTAGCAGAACTTTAACGTAGAATAATCCTCAAGATGTTTTCACTCGTTTGTTTCATCTGAATTATATGAATTTGTAGTTTTCTTTACCCCAGAAAAGACCCTTTATATTTAAATACTTTATATTTACATACATTATATTTAAATACTTTATATTTAAATACTTTATATTTACAAGGAGGGGACCCTCTCTACGGAGGCCGCCATTTTTTTTTACATTAGTCCAGACTGGGGGGAGGGGTGTTCCGCTGCAACATGACACTTCAACACTTGGTGTCACTAAATTCTTCGCACTGAACCTTTAAGATTTTCACACGTGACAAACAATTCCTGATAACTATGAATTATCGAAACTGAAATATTATAGAAATATTACAAAAAGTTGGAACACAACTCTGAAACCTCCTGACATTTGCAGGTGTCAACCACTTTAACCAAATAGCAGTTTCCCTTGTCTCATGAATCATTGATGTCTTGTGGACTTGCTCATGATGGACGCACCCACAAATTAATATGACATCACTGACAAAAGAGTAGTGATTGATTGCACAACCACTTGTGTTTCTCCGTGTGCATCACTGATGTGGGCGCTCAGATGGTGCAAGTGGATTTGTGGAATGTGTGTGAAATGTGTACAGCAGAGTATCAGGGACACAGGTTATAGTCAGGGCCATCTTTAGACACAGGTTATAGTCAGGGCCATCTTTAGACACAGGTTATAGTCAGGGCCATCTTTAGACACAGGTTATAGTCAGGGCCATCTTTAGACACAGGTTATAGTCAGGTCCATCTTTAGACACAGGTTATAGTCAGGGCCATCTTTAGACACAGGTTATAGTCAGGTCCATCTTTAGACACAGGTTATAGTCAGGTCCATCTTTAGACACAGGTTATAGTCAGGTCCATCTTTAGACACAGGTTATAGTCAGGGCCATCTTTAGACACAGGTTATAGTCAGGGCCATCTTTAGACACAGGTTATAGTCAGGTCCATCTTTAGACACAGGTTATAGTCAGGGCCATCTTTAGACACAGGTTATAGTCAGGTCCATCTTTAGACACAGGTTATAGTCAGGTCCATCTTTAGACACAGGTTATAGTCAGGTCCATCTTTAGACACAGGTTATAGTCAGGGCCATCTTTAGACACAGGTTATAGTCAGGTCCATCTTTAGACACAGGTTATAGTCAGGGCCATCTTTAGACACAGGTTATAGTCAGGTCCATCTTTAGACACAGGTTATAGTCAGGGCCATCTTTAGACACAGGTTATAGTCAGGGCCATCTTTAGACACAGGTTATAGTCAGGTCCATCTTTAGACACAGGTTATAGTCAGGGCCATCTTTAGACACAGGTTATAGTCAGGGCCATCTTTAGACACAGGTTATAGTCAGGTCCATCTTTAGACACAGGTTATAGTCAGGTCCATCTTTAGACACAGGTTATAGTCAGGGCCTCCTCTGTAGTTCTGCTGCTGTCGGAGACTCTCTCCAAACCGCAGCTCGGTTCAGTTTGAGATTTTCTCACAGTTAAAATCTAATTTTCCGTCACCATTGCTGCAGAGTTCTCACTCGTGGGTCTCTGTGAACTTCCGAATATCAACCTATGAATAGCGCCCCCTAGACAACATCTGCTTTTCTTCTATTTCTATTTCTTTTATTGTATAATATGTGTATGCTGGCAGATTGAAAACACAGTAAGAATCTCATCACGTGCTGTAAACTGTGTTTATCTGCTGTGTACCGACAATAAGCGTCTTGAATCTTGAATCTTTGTTCGAAGGGAGAAACTACATGAATCTGTGCCCACACATTTTCTCACTCTACTGTGGAACTAAACTGTAGGTTTGCAATGGGAGGTTTTCTTTTACCTCAAATTAACTAAAACAGAGTGACACACACACACACACACACAGACTCAGGGTGATGTATTCTTGGCACTGCCTCTATTGTTTTCCCCACTAGGCAAATATTACATTGCGTCACAACCATGATGCAGAATAAAAACACAGGCAGAGAGGGAACCACCATCAGCTCTGCCAGAGAGGGAAACCCCAGCCAGACTCATTCACACAGCTTCTGTGCAGGATAACAGAAGCAGGACTTCTCCAGCTCAGCATGAACTTCACAGCTCTTCTGGTGAGTACCACCAACGTCCTGCCGGTGATCCGGGAACAGAACCACGGTGCAGCCTTTTCCAATGTGACCAGTGTTAGCGGACGATACCTGTAAAAATAAGTCAAACAGCATTTCACGTTTCTGCCTCCAGAGAAGAATTACAGTGTGCACAAATGAACTTAACTTCATATTGATCATCATATATTGGATCCTCTCCCAACATATGAGTTTGAGCTTGTTAATCAAAATGATTCTTTCATTTGAGAGGTAATTTATATTGCATGATATCTTTTATTTGTTTCTCCTGACTCTAAGATATTTCCTTTGCATTTGTGTTTCTAGGTCTTGGTGTTTCTGATGGGGACGATGTGCAGCTCCTGTCCAGAGGACTGTTCCTCCGCTAAAGATTTCACTGAGCAATATTTCAAACATGTGTCGCCCCTGCAGGACATCTCCATGGCTCCCTGGGACCTCGTGTGAGTAGACGACCACTCCTCACTTTGTTTAAGCTTCACCGAACAAGCAGAGACGGAAGCTCGAGCTTTGAAAAGATGTTTATAATCCACTTAATAAACACAATTTGCAGATCACGCAGCAACAGAGCAGAGATACAGAAAAAAAACATGTTTAAATGAGAAAAGAGTAAAAACCAGATAGAACAGAATGAAATGATCAGAGGAGGATGAGTTTGCCTGACAGAGAGGGGGCGCTCTAACAGAAAAGGCCCGACCACCTCTGGTCCTCAGGACAGTGGAAGAGCGAGCAGGACCGTCACTGAGGACCTCAGGTTGCATCAGGAACATTTCAGGAACATTTCAGGAACATGTCAGGAACACGTCTGCATTTCAGTGCACGTGAGCTGAAAGCCACAACTTTCTTTGATTTAAATGGTCTCAAATCATTTCTCACCCTTCTCCCTCACTGGTAATCGATGTGTTCCTCTCTTTTCTTGCAGACCTGATTATCAAAAAGATCGACGGCCTCCTTCCATTCTCAAGGCCGTGTGCCGCGGCTGCAACCATACAGACATGATCGCCAAACCCATCCACGTCCAGATCTCAGTCTACCAGACGATGAGGTCGAACGGAGTTGAAGAGTTGTGCCGGTGTCCCTTCCAGGTGGCGGTCGGCTGCACGTGTGTCAAGCAGTGACGAGCACAGGACATCAGGACGACAGTCTCTGGTGTAGTTCATGTATCTGGAGTATCAAGGCACATGGTTAGTTGAAAAATGTTTTGGATAATATGAATATATGATGTGCATTTTCTTTTGGGTGACAGTTCAAATGTAATAACGTTCAATATTCTTTCATGAATCAACTGTGACATGTTTTTGAACATGTGAGGAATATATATACACACATATATATATATATATATATCTTTTAATTTTGTTAGAAGGAATTCAGGTTTGTGGAGGAAAACCCCTGAGGCACTTTGAAGGCTGTGGTGTGCAGGGTGTGAATGTCACACATTCGTTACACGTATGATGTAATCTGCACTAACAGTTTAACACTTTCTCAATATTTGTGTTCAATACAAATGTGAAAATTACTTTCTTTGTATTTTTTGCTTCTAAAAGAAGCGAGTGTCATTAATCAGTTGGGGGTTAAAGCTTCTCTGTTTCTATGGTTGTAAATGTTTTTAAAGTCAGTGGAAATGTTACTTTGATCAAAATTAGCATTTTCACTGCGTTCTGTCGTTTTATTGACCAAACCATCAATCAGTGATTGAAAATAAAAAGTGACATGTTGATGAAGTGTTTTTGTTGTTTGGTTTAATTATGACGCACACGCAACCACACACACCCAATCAGGAAATTAAATTTAAAATGGTCATTCATTCATTCTTTAATTTGTATTGATATTGAACATGTAAATAAAAAAAAGAGAAATTATATAAACAAGTGAAAGAATAAAGGAAAAAAACGATCATTTTCAAACTGTACGCAGTTTTTAATCTCACCCCTCCTCCATGAGTCGTTCATTAATAATTATCTGGTGCTTGATCAGCTTCATCTATAAATATACTGTTAGATGTTCAGCGCCCTCCCATGATTCAGTGCTGTGTAAACAAAGTTCACTTGTGTCGGTTTGTGTGGTGACGCACGTTCAGGTCTGATTTGTCAATGTGATGAAATCCTCCGCTACGTGCCAGAGCAGGTTGAAGTTGAAGCGAGGACACACTTTCTCTCTGACAGATCAATTAATCAATCAATGGATTAAATTTACACGGTATCACAACAAACTGTCGTCTCAGGGTAAAAGTCCAAGATCTTAAAAAAGACAAAATCCCTAAAACCCTTATTTCATTCTGATTGGACACTTGGAAAAATGCGTTCCGCACTGAGCAAGCATGAGCAACAGCGGGGAGGAAAAACTCCGAGGTGGAAGAATCCTCCAGCAGAACCGGGCTCGGTGTGGACGGCCTCTGCCAGGACCGGTTGGGGTGATGGGAACAAAAGGAAATAAAGGGGGGGTGGAGTCACAATCTCAGGTCATGTGCTTGAATCCAGAATCTCCACGTGGACGTTGGCGTGGTCTTCCAAGGGCGCATTGGTCCCCCCGGGCTCTCCGGCCTCCCTCATGGTCCAACATGTGCAGCAGGTGGACCCATGGCTCCAGAGGTGAGAGGTCCTCAGGTGAGAGTGCTGGTGGCTACGTGACCCTCCATGTCGGCGACCTCCACTAGGTCCATCCCTCATCAGGACCCGAGCCAGGACGGGCTCCGGAGAGCCGCACAGCATGGACCAAGGAGGGGAGGAGAAGACCCAAGGAGGGGAGGAGAAGACCCAAGGAGTTAGAGACATGTAATAAGATATAACAAAATAAACCAGGCAGAGAGAGAAGAGAGAAGGTGCTGGTGCCTGATGGGTAATCCCCCAGCAGTGTAGGCCTATAGCAGCATAGCTATGGATGACTATGCTTCAGGGTTGAGCTAAAAGCTTTATCAGAAAGGAAGGTTTTAAGTCTAGCCTTAAATGTAGAGACTGTGTCTGCCTCCCTCACTGAGAGTGGGAGCTGGTTCCACAGGAGAGGAGCTTGGTGACTAAAAGTTCTACCACCCATTCTACTCTCAGTAACTCTAGGCACTACAAGGAGTCCAGAGGTCAGGGAGCGAAGTGCTCTGTGGGGCAGTCAGGGGTTAAGAGCTCTTTAATGTAGGATGGGGCCTGATTGTTCAGGGCCTTGTAGGTCAGTAGGAGGATTCTGAAATCTATCCTCTGTTGAACAGAGAGCCAGTGAAGTGAAGCTGAGACAGGAGTAATGTGATCCTGTCTTCTGGTTCCTGTCAGTGCTCGTGCAGCAGCGTTCTGCACTAGCTGAAGGGATCTTGATCCTGATAACACAGTCGTCTAGCCTCGACGTAATAAAGTCATGAATCAGTTTTTCAGAATAATGTTTTGACAGGATGTGTCTGATTCTCTTGATATTACGCAGATGAGAGAAAGCTGTTCTGGAAGTTTGACTCATGTGTTTGGTAAGTGACAGATCTTCATCAATGATAACTCCTCGGTTCTTCACAGTGGAGTTCAGAACCAGACGGATATCATCCAGGTTCACCGACTGGTTAGACAGAGTTTCTGTGAGATGCCTAGGACTCAGGATTATGACCTCAGTTTTGTCTGTGTTTAACAATAAGGAATTCTGGGTCATCCAAAGACTCGGTGATGTCTTTAAGACGGTTTTGAAATCGAATTAAATGGTTCAGTTCGTCTGGTTTCGTAGATAAATATGAGTGGGTGTCATCTGCATAGCAGTGAAAGAGAATGTTATGTTTTCTCATAATATTGCCGAATGGTAACATGTATAAATTAAAGAGTATTGGACCAAGAACCGAACCTTGTGGAACTCCATGATTAACTTTAGTGTATGATGAGTATTCATCATTAGCGCTAACAAAGTGGAATCTATTTGGTAAATAAGAACTGAACCAGCTTAATGCTGTCCCTCCAATCCCAACCTCCTGCTCTAATCTGAGAAGGACAATGTTCTGGTCAATCTAACATGAGCAGCATGGAGACAAGACCCTGGTCAGAGGCTGGGAGAATATCATATGAAAGTTTTAAAAGTGCTGACTCTGTACTGTGGTGCATTCTAAATCCAGACTGATCGGCCTCCTGCAGGTCATTTCTCTGGAGGTGATCGAGCAGCTGATTTACAACGAAATTCTAGGAACGCCTCTTTAAAGAGCTGAGTGGGGGATGGGGTCCAGCAAGCAGGTAGAAGTTTTAGAGGATGAGACTACAGAAGATGTGAAAGGGTGATCTGGGAGAACTGATCTAACGTGAGTCTGGGTCGACACTTGTTTCATAGTTGACAGTTTGTGAGTGTTTGGGGAGTAAAGGTGAATTTTCTCTCTGCTAGTTTCAGTTTTATCAGTGAAGAAGTGAATAAAATCATTGCTGCTCAGTGACAATGGGATTGTTGGTTCAATAGAGCTGTGGCTCTTGGTCAGCCTGGCTACAGTGCTGAAGAGAAACCTGGGGTTGTTCTTATTGTCCTCTATTAGTCTGGAGTAACATGAGGTTCTGGCACGTTGAAGAGCATGTTTATACACTTCAAGGCTACTCCTCCAGGAAGTAAGATTAACTTCAGAGCAGGCGGAGCGCCACTTCCTCTCTAACCTCCGTGTTGCCTGTTTTAGGGTCTGAGTTTCCGAAGTAAACCACAGAGTGAACCTCCTCTGACGAATTAACTTCTTTTTCAGAGGAGCAGTACTATCAGGGACAGTTTGAAGTCCTGAGGTTGTACTATCCACTAAGTTATCGAGTTCTGCGGGAGCGAGGTTGATTATCGTTCGTATAGGATGATTAAATAATCAGGTTTATGTTGTTTGAGGGTGGGAAAGACAAAGGGTGAGGCTTTCAAACGATGTGAAACGTTCTGTAACTCGAGGGGTGATTGTAAGGTAAGAGTTGTATATTGCTGCTACCCCTCCACCTCTACCTGTACTTCAGGGAATATGTGTGTTACTGTGGGTTGCAGGTGTAGCTTCACTGAGGATCACAGATTCATCCAGTTGGAGCCAGGATTCTGTTCTACAGAATAAATCTAATTAGTGATCACTAATCATTGATCAGTAGAGACTTGGACCTGAGTGATCTGACGTTTAGTAAGCCACATCTAATTTTCCTATGTTTAGATTCTGTGACATGGGTTGTGTTGATTTTGACCAGGTTACTGTGGACTGCTCTTCTCCTTCCTGTCTGTCTAATGGGGACATTATGAGTTTTGGGGGCAGACGCAGTGTTTATCATAGATGTAGGTGACTGATCCAGAAGTGCAGAGAAGTGTCTGCAACTCAGCTGCCTGGTCTCGACTCCGAATTGTCTAGTGAAATAAGTTATAATATTTCTAGCCCCAAGAGAGGCTCCATTACACCATCTCTCCTCATGAGACCAGGCTTTCCCCAGAACCTCCTGCATCGCCCACAGTACTTATATTACTTATTACCATAGTTCAGATCAAGCTTACAAACGTCACAGGAGGCATACAAGTGCACGGCCACCTCAGCAATTATGAAAAGTATAACAAGCATCCCCCGCCATTCCTCTGGGAGCGGTCCCTCTGGGAGCGGTCCCTCTGGGTGCGATCCCTCTGGGTGCGATCCCTCTGGGAGCGGTCCCTCTGGGTGCGATCCCTCTGGAGGTTCTCAGACATGCGGTCGTCAATGCATCATGTTTCACTCCATGTCCGGCGAGTTGCTTCTCCTTCTCTGGAGGAGCGCAGGAGCTGGAGAAGAAGTTAGAGTGGAAATGCACATCCAGACTGAACCTGCAATTTATGCAGAACTTTAAGGCTAAAGCTATCAATGATATATTTATGCATGTTAGTGAGTAATGAAATCAACCAAACAGCAGATTACTGAAGTCCTGCATAAAACACAAACTACTAAAAACTTCAAATCAGCATTGAATCCTGCAGCTAACATGTCAACACTACTACAAGAGAACTGCAATCTCTGAGACTGATTCTTAGTTCACGCTCAGATGACTCTTAGCTGAAGGAATGCAGAGATACTGCATCTGACTTTGCAGACGACACAAGATTTGTCAAACACTGATTTCAGTCTGGTCGTAAAGGACGATCTGATCGAAGTCCAAACAGAGGAATAGTAATCACATGGTTACAATGAATAATAATGAGAAAAATCACAACATGAATAGATCGAGAAATCCTCAGAAACACGCTGCGGTGTTAAAGTAATGAAGCGTTAACTGATCAACAATATATGAATCCTCGTGACATTTCATGTAAACAGGATCAAAATGCTCAAAGTGATGGAGAGCAGCTCTGTCCACAGATGTCCTGTTTGCTCTGGACACACACGTCCTCTCCGGATCTCAAGGATCCACATTCTGTACCTGCTCACATTCAGAAACCCTGCAGCTGCTGCAGCAGCTGTGAAACTGAGGAGAGAACCGACAAGTCAGCACACGTATGTTGAGAGTGTGAGTGGGAGGGCCCTCAAGCGTGTGGGCCTGTTTACAGGAATCTGTGAAGTGTGGTGATGTCATAATCAGCAACCTCCCCCGCCATCCTTCTGGAAGTGATCCCTCTGGAAGTGATCCCTCTGGAAGTGATCCCTCTGGAAGTGATCCCTCTGGAAGTGATTCCTCTGGAAGTGATCCCTCTGGAAGTGATCCCTCTGGAAGTGATCCCTCTGGAAGTGATTCCTCTGGAAGTGATCCCTCTGGAAGTGATCCCTCTGGAAGTGATCCCTCTGGAAGTGATCCCTCTAGAAGTGATTCCTCTGGAAGTGATCCCTCTGGAAGTGATTCCTCTGGAAGTGATCCCTCTGGAAGTGATCCCTCTGGAAGTGATCCCTCTGGAAGTGATTCCTCTGGAAGTGATCCCTCTGGAAGTGATCCCTCTGGAAGTGATCCCTCTGGAAGTGATCCCTCTGGGAGCCATTCCTCTCGGGTGACCTGTCTGTCCTGAGACAGCTATAACACAGATCGTGGCAGCGGCAGCTCGTCGAGACGCTTCTGGTGGCAACAGAACTGCCACTGATTTGGAAACGCAGCCGTCACAGCTGCCATATTGTTGGTAATTGTGTTTTTTGGACTGCATTCAAAAATTCAGTGATATTACTGTTGGATACGTGGAGGCTGTGTTACATCTGCTGTCAGAAAACTTTTGCGGACATCAATATTACTAATTGCACTGTAACACTTCACCGCACTACCATCTGTACATTCCGATATTCCCATATGTTTATTTATATTCATATCTTTCAGAATCAGAATCAGAATCAGAATTCTTTTATTTGCCAGGTATGTTTGCACATACAGGAAATTGCCTTGGTGTCATTGGTGCACTACTTATGTACATAAAACAACAATATATAAGAAATTGAATAAAATAAAATAAAATAGAATAAAATAAAATAAAATAAAATAAAATAAAATAAAATAAAGTATATACATATATACAGTAACAGAGTACTTTATCTGATTCAGTGTCTTTTTCTGCAGAAATATCTTTTTCTGCAAATCAGATAGTTTTTTTTTATGTACTGTTAGTTTCCATTTATCAGCAAAACGAGTAGAAAATGTCCGTCACTTGTGTTCGGTCTCGCAGCTTGAGGTCTCACGGTGTTGGCCTGTTGTCAGTCACACTTGTCAGTTGAATCAGATTAGTCAGAACTTTATTGGTCTCTTAATTTAAATTCCAGAAGCATTACGAGACGATGAAAAGAAATAATAAAAAGAAAGATGTAAAAACACGGTGATGTAACCAGTTTCTGATGCCAAGAGGAATGTCGTCTTTCTGTGGAATCATTTTTATCCAGGCGACATTTTCAGATTGTTGTTACATGTTCTCTCTCTCTCTCTCTCTCTCTCTCTCTCTTCTCTCTCTCGCTCTTCTCTCTCTCTCTTCTCTCTCTCTCTTCTCTCTCTCTCTCTTCTCTCTCGCTCTTCTCTCTCTCTCTCTCTCTTCTCTCTCTCTCTCTCTCTCTCGCTCTTCTCTCTCTCTCTCTCTCTCTCTCTCTCTCTCTCTCTCTCTCTCTCTTCTCTCTCGCTCTTCTCTCTCTCTCTCTCTCTCGCTCTTCTCTCTCTCGCTCTTCTCTCTCTCGCTCTTCTCTCTCTCTCTTCTCTCTCTCTCTTCTCTCTCTCTCTCGCTCTTCTCTCTCTCTCTCTCGCTCTTCTCTCTCTCTCTTCTCTCTCTCTCTCTCTCTCTTCTCTCTCTCTCTCTCTCGCTCTTCTCTCTCTCTCTCTCGCTGTTCTCTCTCTCCCCAGTATCCATTTGGGTGCCTCCCATTTCTCTGTACCCTGTGTCTGTGTTGTGTCAGCATCTCTGTTGTGTCTGTGTCTGTTTTGTGACTGTGTGTCTGTTGTGTCTGTGTCTGTGTTGTGTCAGTGTCTGTGTTGTGTCTGTGTCTGTTTTGTGACTGTGTCCATGTCTGTGTTGTGTCTGTGTCTGTGTCCATGTCTCTGTTGTGTCTGTGTCCATGTCTGTGTCTGTGTCCATGTCTGTGTTGTGTCTGTGTCTGTGTCCATGTCTCTGTTGTGTCTGTGTCCATGTCTGTGACTGTGTCCATGTCTGTGTTGTGTCTGTGTCTGTGTCCATGTCTCTGTTGTGTCTGTGTCTGTGTTGTGTCTGTGTCTGTGTTGTGTCTGTGTCTGTGTTGTCTCTGTTCGTTTATACTCGGCCATGATTCTGGGTCAGGCCACAGCTCTTCATCCACATCACACTCTAACATTGTCCCAAATCATAACATCAGTATTCCGCTCCATCATCTCGAGTTCTGTTCATGTGCAGACGACTCATCTCTAAGACCAGGAGAGGTGAGAAGGTGCTGGGTGTTACAGCACATGACCAGAGTGACACGATGGTGAAGAACACCCCGGCTGCTTACAGCAGCACACGGTGTTATATTACTGCACCACCATCAGAAATTGCCACTCTTCGTCTTCCTCTCCCTCCTCTTCCCCTCCCTCCTTCTTGTCCTCCACCTCCACCTCCTCTTACACACACTCGTCCTCTGTGTCTCTGATCCATTGTTGTCGTGAGCTTGCAGGACCAACCTGCTGCACTCTGAACTTACATTGGTTTTCATGTTGTCACGACATGAAGAGAAACAAGTGTGATCGAGTTTGAATCGTTGTGTTCAGTGGACGACACGTGTGTTTCACTTGTGTTCATATTTTACTGCTGGTTTTCACCGTTATGCGTCACAAGTGCATCACAGAGACTCTCGCTGTGTTTTACTGCGTGAGACTGTGTTCAGAGTTTTGAAAGAGGAAGGACTGAGACCTGCAGATAGTGTTTCACTGGGTGAGGATAGTTCATGGTTCAGTCAAACTGATGCTCACTTCAGTGACTGAGTTCAGTGTTTTACCAGTACTACACCAGCAGGTGGCGACAAATCCAGCGCATCCAGACACACATATGTTTACTTCCGGGTCACGCCTCTCTCTTTCCTGTCGGCCATTTGTCGGAGTCGGTGAGTTCCTCTCGCGCTCTCGTCTTTAAACCTTCGATCCGCTGGATTCCGTCGGTTGTTCGGTGATAATCTGGACCGACTGTGACCGTGTGTCTGCGCGGGTGCGTGTCCTCGGTGTGTGACGCTGGAAGTGTGTCTAAGTATCCGCAGTTTGTCGAGTGTGTGAGCGGCCACATGCCGTCGTGATGCGAGCCCCCCCCCCCCCTCATGCTAACCGATGCTAAGCGGCTAACACCGCGGGACGGTCGCGTGTAGCTCGGACGGTTCTGTCGGAGTTTTAACCGAACACGAGGCTGCGAACGAGGCGTCGTGTGTCAACATGGTGCCGCTAGCATGGTGCCGTTAGCTCTTGTGTTAGCATGGTGCTGTTAGCGCTTGTGTTAGCATGGAACTGTTAGCATGGTGTCGTTAGCTAGCTAGCATCGGAGACTGGGTGTGTGGTCGTGACCGAGGTTTGATTCCCTGTGTTGCAGGTTTGTAGGTGACCACCGGTACAAGACCAAACATGCAGAACGACGCTGGAGAATTCGTGGACTTGTACGTCCCCCGCAAATGGTGAGTGTCCACGTCCAGCGTGTCCATCACAGCCGGGGGGGTGTCGGGGACATGTCTCTGTGTCGGTGCTGATCCGGAAAACCAGAACACGTGGAGACGTTCAGCACGTTTCAGAAAAACCACTGACTCCAGATCTGCTCACTCCTGAAACTCTCATCGGTGGAGGACAGTGAGACAGACAAGTTAAAATAAAATGACTGAAACATCTGCGTCAGGTGAACAACGTGACACACGTCTGATCTGAAGTCAGTGCAAAGACCAGGAGCCACAAGCACCTGACCACAGAGAGTTTCTAGATCTGGGATGAACAAAGTAAAACTACTTAAACATGAAGGAAGAGAAACTGAGCGCTCTTCAGGGACCTGGTCCTTCATTAGCTTTGAGAACAGCTAAGACTTTGAAACACGTTCTCACTCAACCATTAATCTGCTCTTGATAATAATAAAGTCATCGGTGTTAATGGAGAAATAAAGAAATGAGCTCTTTGTGTTTCAGTGATTTAAATGTTTCCCATTAACTGATGTCAGCCTCAGTTCTCCCCTTTGTTAAATTAATATTCTCACAGTTCAAATCATTTTCGGTGTTTGTAAGTTTTTTAAACCAGACTCTGATTTCATTTGTTTTGATGAGAATTGTGGAGCTGAAACACAAACGGACAGAATCTCATGATTTCATGATAAAAATCGTTTTCAGTAAAAAAGGTGATTTAATTTGATCGGCTGATTTTTAAAATTGTCCAAAATGAGCAGTTCACGAGTATTTAAACATTTTATACGACCTTGTCTACAGAATTCAGAAAACACGTCAAGAGTATTCTTGTAAAACTTTTACATTTCCGAGTCGTTTGTTCCTGTTTACGCTCAAACTAGATGATCAAAGTTCTTTGTCATGAAGGATGAAAATGTCTTTGACAATATTTTAATAAATAATTCACTTGTATTGCAGCTCTGCTAGCAACAGAATAATTGGAGCCAAGGACCATGCCTCCATCCAGATGAACATTGCTGAGGTAAAATAAGAAAATGTAAAGTTGTCATAGTAAATGTATCAGGAGTCATTTACAGACTCTGTGAAGAAGAGTCACACAGAAGCTGTGAAACAAACAGTTCTCATCACCGATGGTTTAAAGATGCAGGTTTAAACTGTGTCTCCAGTGAAGTGACTCTTATATTAAAGTTGAAGTGTGAACACAGTCTGAGGAGAAATGCTCTCGTGTCTCATCCTTCCACCAAGTGTCAGGGAAATGGTTCTGTGGTCTTTGCGTTCAACATGTTTGTTTTAAAACCCTTTCTTGAAACGTGTCATTGTAGTTCTTACCCAGTGTGCACTGTGTTCTGCAGGTCGACAAGGTGACTGGTCGTTTCAACGGTCAGTTCAAGACCTACGCCATCTGTGGCGCCATCCGCAGAATGGTAAGTCAGAGTGAGCGTTGAACACACCCGGTGCACGTCCATCATTTCAGTTCACAAAGACCAAGTGAACATTTGATTTTTCCTCCTGCAGGGTGAGTCTGATGACTCCATCCTGAGGCTGGCGAGGGACGACACCATTGTCGCAAAGTAAGTGCAGATATTTACCTGGAGGTGTGTGTGTGTGTGAGAGAGAGAGAGAGACAAAAGAATGGAAGAATAAGGATTGTGGTTAACGTTCCTCCAGCATCAAACTTGGTACTTTAATGTCGTTTTATTTGAGAATCCTCAAATCCTTCATATCCTTAAAATGTGTACAACCTCAACCTAAAGGTTCTTCACTTCAGTAAAACATAATAAATATATGAAATTGTGTTACTAGTGAGTGCACGTCACCTGAAACTGAAGCAGATAAATTGAATTTGACCCCGATTCATTAAAATATATTATATATATAATAAACACTTTGCAGTTTGAGTTGATAGTTTGTCTGTTAACATCTTTGATTTGGGAACTAAAACCTTTTTCTTGTTGTCTTTCAGGAACTTCTGAGTGTGACGCTGGAACTTTGTTAAATAAAATGGTGAAGAAAAAAAAAAAGTTGTTGTTGCCATTGTAATTTCTAAACTCAAGAAGAAGGTTTACGTGAAACGGGTCGGTTAAAGGTTTCGTGTTTTAGTATCGAGCTTGGACGTTGTTCTGTTCAGTGGAACGTCAGTTAGATTTTCCTGCGGAGGATCATGGATCCAGCTGATGTGTCGACTCGGTGGAATCAAAAGGTAAAAACAAAGGCGACGCAGCCGTAAGATAAACTGAATGTGTTAAATAAGAGACTACAACAAAATGTCTTTAAAAGAAATTTAGATGTTATCTAGAAGATGTTTCTGTTAATCTAAATCACAGCTCAACAACACAACCTCTGTCCAGCTGAGTTTAAAATGTCTGTCACAGGAAAACACCCTGAGGTCTTTCAATGCAAAACATTCAATGAGCTCGGAGTCGAGTCAAACAGCTGAATACTTGAGTTTATTTTCTAACTTCTGAAGAGATCTCCGCTCGTGACAAGTTAAAACCAGAGGGATGGATTTGGAATCAGAAGCATTTTGTGTTACTGAGCTGACACTCCGGTCTGTGGAATAAAAAACTGAACGAGTTGTAGAGAATCATCTGAAACAGTCGAAGATCAACATAATGTGAGAACTTGAAAATCTTACAAGAATCTAATTCTGACTTTTTAACCAAACCTCAAAATGCCTGATGCTGTCGTAGTATTTTCTGTTGTCTTCGTTATATTAATTCATTTATTAATTGAAGAAATTAAGAAAATCATCGAGTTGATGGTTTGTGATGAAAGAGAAAATTAAACCTGCTCAGTGAATATTGATTCTCGTCTAAATCCTCTGCATCGTTTCAAATAGCTGTTTAGATCAGAGTTGACATTTTTAATGAATTAGATTATTGTGAATGATGTTGAAGCCAAATGTAATCAGGAGCCCCTCCCTGCTGTACCTCATTGTGACCAGCAGAGGGCGGTGTTGTACAGGATATGTTCTAATAATAATAATAATATAGAATATTTCTATTTACGAACCGGGACTAAAGTG
Organism: Paralichthys olivaceus; assembly: GCF_024713975.1. NCBI lineage: Eukaryota > Metazoa > Chordata > Actinopteri > Pleuronectiformes > Paralichthyidae > Paralichthys > Paralichthys olivaceus. The sequence continues at coordinate 27,325,455 of NC_091098.1, forward strand.
TCACTAACATTGATTTGTATTGATTCCGTCTCTTGTAACTATAATATGAGAACCACGTGACTCATGCTTTTATTGATTATGTAGTCTGTTATAGTGTTTCCTCAGATGTGTGAAACAGCGCCCCCTTCAGACTACAGCTCTGCTCATCGCTGAACAGAAAAAGAACAAATTGCACATCATGTTAGACTCAATTTAAAATAGAGTCATCGGAGGTAAAGTTATTTAACGAGCTGCTGATAAATATCCTGCAGCAGCTGTAGACACGTGTGTGTGTGTGTGTGTTTAATTGATTTGATCTGTGAAACTCCAATTAGAAGAGTCAGAAACCCGCCCACTCATAGTGCTGTGATTGACAGGTAGTAGCCTCCAGCTCTTGGTCATGCTCCGCCCCCGGCTCCTCCACGCAGTGGATCCTTTAATAAAGTGTTTGATGGACACTGAGGTGGGACTCTCTGACGGTGGCGTGTTATAGAAGCTCTGGCAGCAGAGCTGTGTTTCAGGCCGGCTCGGACCCCTGCACCATCTGGCTTTCAAAGAACCACGAGGTCAGCGTGGGAATGACAGGGTGAAGGCTTCCTGGGTCTAAACACAGTGTGCAGGTGATGGAGCGGTGGTGTGGGACGGTTCCAGGGCGTCTTTAACCTTCCGCAACCTCAACGACAGCTGTCATCAGCTGCTGCTTTACTGCGTCGTTCACATGCATTCTCCTCTTTTCTCCTCCCTGCAGGTGAGGAGCAGGTGAGACAATCATCATCTCCACCTCCCTTCCCCGTCCCTCACTTTTTTCCCACAAGGCCTGGCTGCACTGAGGTATGTGAAAATGATCTGACAGCTGTTGAATTCTCTCATCGTGCTTCAAAGTGATGTAATGACAGAGTCCAGTGAGCACGCTCCGAGGTTTAGACCTTTGGTTGCATCACTTCCCGTTAATGAAGAAATGACTGGCCGGTAGTCGGCGTGAGAAAATGTCACGTGATGCGTGTGGATCCTCATCACGAGGGGAAACGTTAAAGCTCCAGTTCAAGACGCACAGTTCTCGCGTGAGTAAGACTCAAGAGACTCATGAGGCTCAAACCTTCATAAAAACAGACTCAGGGTCAGGAAAGTGAAGCCAGAGCACAAGTGACCTGTCTTCTGTGTGGTGACCAGCAGGGGGCGAGCAGGTTGTTCATGTCAGTTTGACTACAGACGAACTAACAAACTTTGTTTCATACAGATTTAATGCAGACGAGGAAATCCAGTGATTGATTGGAGCTGCACCTGAAATCATGAAATCATGAAATCCACAGAATGACAGTTTAACGTCTCCGAGGTTGAAAGTTGAATTCTGTTGTTTCCACGTGTGGACGTCTCCGTCTCCGTCTCAATGAAATGTAAAATATGTGCACTGTCCCTCAGCACGACGAGTCTCAGCTCGTCAAACAATGATCTTTACATGAAGGGATGGGAGCCCCTCTTACCGCCCCCCCCGCCCCCCAGCCCTGAACTCCCTCACCTGGCCCCCTGCATACCTCACACACACACACACACACACACACACACACACACACACACACACACACACACACACACACACACACACACACACGCAGAGACAAAGAACGCTGTGTCTCAGCCATGAGACGAGGGACGTAGAGTCCTCACAGTGTTGTGTCCTTTCACACAGTTGTGATCATATTTGACTCTGTTGTGTGTCGGTGAGTTTTTGTGTTGGTCACTTCAGCAGCTTTGTTTCTAAAAGCTTCTTTGTCACTTCTGTCCTTTAAAGCTGCACTGTGAGTGTAACGGAGCAACAGCGCCCTCTACAGCCACACGTGGAGCCACATACACACTCACTGAAACATGGACTCCGTTTCATCAAACTGTTCTTTGCTGCAGGATTTTAAAGTTTCTCTGAACTTTACCTCTGACCGTTTCCACGTCTAATCACGTCTCATCGGTCTCGATCCCCTGCTCTCGTTTGTCCTCTCTCTCTCTTCCCTATCTTTCCATCTTGTCTCTTTGTCCGTCCTGAGAAACCGCCCCGCTCGTCCCTTTGTCCTGTTTCAGACGCCGGAGGACTTCAAAGAAGCAGAGAGAGATGCATGAAGGGAAAGAGAGAGAGAGAGACGATGGAAGGAAAGCAGACAGGATGGAGAGAGAGAGAGAGAGTGAATGGGTCACAAAGAGGGAAGATGTATTAAATATCACTTATGATTAAATATCACTTAGCTGAACAATAGAAATGTAATTTTATTAGATGTCAACATTTTTATTAAAACAGAGAATTAACGTGTAGCAACAACGAGACCTGTGTTTTACATTTCATTGACTTGTGGAGTCACATTAACCATCAAAGTTCAAACCAGAGAAATCAAACGATAAACGACCTTAAACTACGTTTTCACCTGATTTCACAAAAACGATGGAGGGACGTGATATGAGTCAGGAAAGACGTCACAACACCGAGACGCTGTCGGGCCTGTGAGTGTCCTGGTGTGAGGAGCGTGACTCTGGAGGTTTCCAACCTTTCACCTCGACGCTGACGCTGCAGCTGAATCCAGGGCGTCTGCAGACATCTTGATAAAAGTGTCTGACCTGCATCTGACACCTCAGGCTCTTTTATTCCAGGCAGGAGAGAGCACGGCGAGAAGGAGGGCCCCCATCAGGAGGAGACAAAGCAACGGGCATGTAGGTACCTGCCTCACACACACACACACACACACACACACACTACCCCCCCTCAGCTCCGTGTCGTCCTCTCTGATCCTGGACGAGGAGATGGAGCATGTGATGCTGCGAACAGACAATATTTACTGTTGTCGTCTGCTCGAGTGTAATTTCTGATGATAAGAGCTTCGAGTCAGACGGACGGATTTAGATTTGAGGACGTGACGGAGTTTGGATGATTTATTCTGACACTCTGCAGCTCTATCTGTCTCATCGTGTCCTCCGAGGTGTTTTCACTGTTGAGAGCACAAAGCTGTCATTTGACATTAAGCAGACTTCAGGATTTCAGTGGTGGCTGATGTGAGGTGGACGTTTCTTTCATTTGAGTGAGACAGGAAGTCTGTTGATTCAAACGTTTGCACCAGTCGTCTGTTCCTCCTGACGATCTGATCGTTCTGCTTCAGCTGAGATTTGCTCCTGATCCATTGATAATGTTTTGATCTTTTATCATTCTCATGAAGTCGTTTCTTTAATGTCCTCACTTCTGTAACAGAGGGATTCTAATAAAAGGTTTGTTTACGCAGGCGCCATGTTAAACTACTGACCTGAGCACGGTGGCTGATGGGAAACACCTTCATCCATCCTTCCTTCTCTCCTTTCCTCACACACTTCTCTTTTTTTTCTGCCTCTCATTCATTCCGACTTTCTTTTACAAATTCCCGACCTCTTCATTTGAGCACTTAGGGAGCAGCAGGGGGTGAGAGGATTCATTGATGGAGCAGTTAACCGTTTCCACGACGACGAGAGACCAATCCCTCACTTCTCTTTAGGTCTCCGTGGTAACCAGGAAGTAGATTAGTTCTAGAGTTCAGGGAGAAGACGGAGAGAGAAAGAGAAAGAGCGGATTAGTGAAGTGAAACGACAAACTGTGTGTGATGCTGATCCAGTGCAGCTTCTCTTCGTCTCTTCCAGTTTGATGCTCCTGCTTTAGGTTTTCCAGCCTTTAGAAACGTGTCTGAGGAGCTGCAGCTGTTTTCATCGACCTTCACAGGGTCAGTGAACCTGGAGGCCGACAGAAAGAAGTTTCACATCGTTATAATTTTAATAAAAACACATTTGAAGACGACGCCTCCAACTCTGACAAACATCCACGGATGAATTTGAAGAGAAGAGTCTGAAGTTCAGTTGATGACGATCGGCTCCAGGTGTGTGTGTGTGTGTGTGTGTGTGTGTGTGTGTGTGTGTGTGTGTGTGTGTGTGTGTGTGTGTGTGTGTGTGTGTGTGTGTGTGTGTGTGTGTGTGTGTGTGTGTGTGGTCGAGAAACCCTTTCATCTTCTAAAGTGGTTCCTGTAGCTTAATTAGATAGCAGTGCTCCAGTGTCCATGAGAACACACACACACACACACACACACACACACACACACACACACACACACACACACACAGCTGCTCAGGTGTTTCCTGGAGGTCTGACAGGAATCAAATCAAAGTCTTTGCATCAAACCTGAAATGAAAAATCTCCTCATTCAAAACTTTGATCCCGCCCAAACAAGTGCTCAAGTCTCAGCTGTCAATCATGACGTCTCAGCTGTCAATCATGACGTCTCAGCTGTCAATCATGACGTGTGTTCTTATCTCATCAATAACCAATGAAACCAAACGGATCAGAAACACTTGAACAAACTTCAGTGAGATCAGAACGTCTCTGACAAACGTTAATTGAGGACAAGTCCTGAGTGAGGACAGGAGGACTCAGGGACTGAATAATCTGTTTGTGTAGAAATATTCCTCAGTGTGTTGAAGGTGTGAATTGAATCTATATGTTATCTGCTGTGTTGACGTCATTATGACCATAGGAACATGTATGTGATTCAAACCATTGAATGGTGAGAAGTTGCTTCTCTGGAGTTTCTGGATATTCTGGATATGATCCAGAGTGAATCACACAATAACACAGATGTATACTTTGTACTGAAGGTACCTAGAGATCTCTTCCTGTTATTCAGACTCATTCACACAGTGTTGACCCCTCCTCCAACACAGGGAGGGTGAGGGAGGGTGAGGAGTGTGGAGCGACACACAGAGAGGGGGGGAGAGAGAGAGGACACTGACTTCGACGCTGCGCTCCAGGACAAACTTTCCTCCTCGTCCTCGCTCTTTGTTCCGCTTGTTTCTGTGAGTTCCCCCCGCTGCTGGTGCGTCTCTGCCGCAGACGTGAGGCTCTCTCCCCTGGTTCTTCTCCTCCTCCACTACTCCTCCACTCCTCCTCCTCCTCCGGGCGCAGGTGGAGAATGATGGCGAGCGGAGCGGCGCGGCTCGGCGCTGCGCTCCCGGCGGCTGTGCGCACGGTGGCGCGGGGCGCACCGCTGCTCCTGTGGCCGCTGCTCCTGAGCTGCTGCCGCCTCTCTGCGGCCCAGGAGCTGCAGACCAACGGGGTGAACGGGTACAGCCTCCACCCGCCGTACTTCAACCTGGCCGAGGGCACCAAGATCACCGCCACCGCGACCTGCGGGGAGGACGAGACCGGCAGGACGGTGCAGGACCTGTACTGCAAACTGGTCGGAGGCCCGGTGTCCGGGGACCCGAGCCAGACCATCCAGGTGAGCCAGGGTTTACCACGCTGCTCTGCGAGGAGGCAGCGGGGTTCTGTGTTCTACTGGACCGAACTGTTCTTCATGTGTCGTGTAGAGGATGAACTGCAGCTGTGATGAAGTCTATGATATTTAATATATATTATTTATTCTGTTCTCTGAGGCTCGTGGCTCCAGTGAGTGTGAATCACTGAGTCTAGATACAAGAGTTACACTAAACTTAACTTAACTTAAAGTTTAGTTAGTTAGATGTTACTCTGAGTTCGACCAGAGGCTCTAATCTGCTGCACATCAATGACTCTACTCAGTATTACAGTAGTATAATCCCAGTATTACAGTATTGCAGTCATATGATCAGTATTGCAGTATTGAAGTGGTATGATCACTATTACAGTATTACAGTGGTATAATGAGTATTACAGTATTACAGTGGTATGATCAGTATTGCAGTATTGCAGTGGTATGATCCCAGTATTGCAGTATTGCAGTGGTATAATCCCAGTACTGCAGTATTACAGTGGTATGATCAGTATTACAGTATTACAGTGGTATAATGAGTATTACAGTATTACAGTGGTATGATCAGTATTGCAGTATTGCAGTGGTATAATCCCAGTATTGCAGTATTGCAGTGGTATGATCCCAGTACTGCAGTATTACAGTGGTATGATTGTGGTACATGCTCAGGTGTATAAGTTGTTATAATATGACTACATGATATTTCTTTCTACGCTCTGAGGTGAAATATCAAATATAGTTGAATTCCTTCAGTTTTTCTATTAGATAAACTAAGTTGGAATTGACGGACAATGAATGAATAAATAAATGAAAGAGTTAAAAGAACTAAGAAGTAAAAGTCTTCTCATGATTGACGGTGTGAGCAGAGTCACTGTCGCTCGTTTCACTTCAGGTTTTCTATCATCAGGCGTCTTCTTGAAAAGCCTCTCAGGCTGAAAGCAGATGCTGCTCCCTGGAGTGAACTCAGACTGGAGAGTTGAGCAGAGGAGGTCAGCACTGATCTCTCTGCCAACTCGTTATTTCACGCACTGCTTCCTTTGTGGGACTTGGCAACACTCAGCACTTATATAAGGAGAGAGTCCACAGATAACCACGACGTGCAGATGAGTCTCCGGGCCTGTGTCCGACGTGAAGCCTCCAGGATTCAGGAGTTACCACACAAAGGGTTATTGCAGTTTCATGGGTTAAACATTAAATCAGGCCTGAGGGTGATAACATGCTGGCTTATTGCCCTCCCTCTCCCTCTCTCTCTCTCCCTCTCTCTCTCTCCCTCCCTCCCTCCCTCATTCTTTCTTCCTCTCTCCCACCTGTTCCCTACATTCCTCACGGTGACTGACCCGTGTCGGCCAATCACACCGGGTTTATCCGCTCTGTTCCCGCGAGACCGGAGCGAAGCTTCCTCTGGGGGCGACGCCGGTCACTGGCTGTTCTTCTAACCGGAGTTCTTACACCTGCTTGGGATCAACACTCCACCGATCTATCGTTCGCCTCTGATCCGGTTCACGTTAGCGTTTGCAGAACATGTGACATGCATGTGACTAATCACCACTAAGAGATTAGACTCTGAGATGTTGTGGTTGTTGAGACAGAGGTGGATTGATCAGCAGAGGGAGACAATGAACAGCAGGTGGTTGAGACTCAGAGCTGAGACCCTGAGGACGGTTTTCTGTCCTGAGAGACGAACGGCTTCATAAAGTTTAGTTCCCAATTTAACAAGAGTAAAACACTCAACTCTCTCCTGACGTGTGAGAGACGATGTATTCTGCTCATTAACGTCCACGTTTTATCCACTTCAGCGTCCCCAGGATCCGGCTGAATGGTCCCTCATCAGATGTGATCTGGTTGAAGTGGACATGTTGCTGCATAATGAGCCCAGGAAATAAAATGGAGCCAAGAAAATCTGGTCATTAGCTCGAGGAACGGTGCTCTACGTGTTCGGGATAAGAGGGTTAGCCCACTTTGCTGAGCTATTGTGACTCAGCCCACTTGTTCTTTCACTGCACCCCCCCAGAACAACACACACACACACACACACACACACACACACACAGTCAGAAAACACACGCAGGTTAATCCTGTTTTGATTTTACTGTGAGATGTGAGTGTCTTTATTAATTAAAATCAGCAGGAGGACGTGTGCGTGTGAGTGAGTGAGAGAAAATGGCTCGAAGAGTTTAGAAAACTCGTTCCCTTGTGTTGGATTTAGCTTCTTTACATTTTTGCTGTTTAAAAGTAAAATGTGCAGTTTAGTGTATCCGTGCTGATAAGAGGAGTTCGAAGCCGAGCATGTGTCGACCTGTTGCATCTGCTGGAGGTTCAGGAACTTAATTATCCAGAAATGCCCCCAAGATCATTGAAGCGTTTCCTCTGCAGGTGTTGGAGAGCTGTGCAGAGCCAGAGCTTCATACTGCTGGAGTCTCGACATTAATACGTGGAAGTGAGACCATTGTGTCGTTGGGAAAACAGACGGTGAAACAAACGATTTCAATCTCCTCCATCTCTACTCTTGTTGTGTAGTTTCCTGCATCAGAAGGCTTTGGTTAGATTAGACTCATCTAATCTCCCCTGCTCTTGAAGCTGCGGTGGAAACGCAGGTGAACACCGGTCTGCAGGGACCTTTAAGTTCTTTCTTGATTTCTAAAAGTCCCGTAGAGTCCTCCCTCAGAGAGACGGAGAGATGTGGTCGTTCACCTGAGGGTGGAGGCACAGTCGGAGACGCTCGGGCCCCGGTGGTCTTTCTGTTGATGAGAGAGGAATGAACGGACGACGTGAAAGAAAAGTGAGAGAAACAGTGTGACAGAGAGTTTGACGGCTCTGCAGAAAGTCCCTGACGTCTCACTGCACCAGACACACGCTCCTTTAGAGATGTCACTTCCTGGCTGCGAGTTCAGCATCAGGGTTTTTTTTGTGCAGCGCCGCCTTCATTTCCTATTTAAATACCTGTGACCTGCTCTGTGCACAACACGAGAGCAAATAACTCCGAGTGACATTTTAAGTTCATTACAAATACAGGAGGAATGTGGAAAACACAAGTGTGAACTCTGTGATGCTGTTCATCATGATGTGAGATTAATCATGTCGGATCTACATTAAACAAACTGGAGACAAATATTAAAACCAGGTGGAGATATAATCAGGTGAAAATCAAATCTGGATTCAATGTGGATACGTTAAAACACAAGCTGGAAATAGAGTCTTTACCCAGTTCTGTTTATTCAGGCAGAATATTAACAAGTATTCAATCAAAGAAAGATGGTTTAAATGACACTAAATGGACTGATTCATAATTATAATATCTTATATTATAATATAATAATATCTTATATTATAATATAATAATATCTTATATTATAATAGAATAATATATAATAGAATATAATAATATATATCATAGTTTACTATTTGAAACTGTTCAAGATCACAGAGGATCTCAGGTTGATTGACAGCTCTGGGAGAGAGGAAGGCGGGGACGGGGTCGTGGGGTGGAGTCAGTTCCCGGGCAGTGACCTCTGACCTCAGTGACCTGCAGTGATTATATCTCCTAACTCGGCCTTTTGTTAGAGTCCCTGCTTGTTTACTTTATGCTAACGCTAACACAGCCTCAGGGGTTCGGGGGTTAAAGCTCCGACAACCACTCAGGGATCCTCTGAGAGTGAAGAAGCTTTGGGACGAGGTGGAGAGGACTCTTCAAGTGGACACGTTCACGCACCATTTACTTCCCCTCACCTCGCTGCGGTCTGATCATCACCAGGCTGGGACACATGTTGGAGACGATGTGCTTCTTGATTTAAACATCTTCATTAATGTGGCGTCCACCGTCACAGTCCGAGGTTTGAGGGTTAGTTGCTCTTCAAACGTGGAGATTGAGTGAAGACGTTTTCAAACCTGAATTCTGGAAACTTCCTGTCCTCAGTGTTTTTCCCGTGACGCAGCAGATGGTCCAGGTCCGACTCGTTCACAACATGTGGACGTGTTAGAAACCTCACCAACACGTTTCCAGATGTTGTCCTGCTGTTTTCTCTCATGGACTCACTCTGACCTCTGACAGATGTTTCACTAGAAGCTGCAGGAGAAGATCCAGAACATGTCCAGAGACTCTGACACACAGGACATGTGAGGAACATGTCAGGAACACATGAGGAACATGTCAGGAACACATGAAGAACATGTCAGGAACATGTCAGGAACACGTTAGGAACACGTTAGGAACATGTCAGGAACATGTGAGGAACATGTCAGGAACACATGAAGAACATGTCAGGAACAGGTCAGGAACAGGTTAGGAACACGTTATGAACATGTTAGGAACATGTCAGGAACACGTTATGAACATGTCAGGAACATGTTAGAAACAGGTCAGGAACACGTTAGGAACATATCAGGAACACGTCAGGAACACGTCAGGAACACGTTAGGAACATGTCCAGACTTCAGTTCAAGTCTTAAAACAGCTCGAGTGTCAGAGCCGGTGCTGTGTACTGAATGGACTCGTCCCACTGAGTCGTGTCTGGTTGTCGAGCGGACAGACAGAAAATGAGGATTGAATTTATGAGACAAGTGAAACTCACAAGCAGGAATATGATCCAGGCTGGAGCCTCGCTGTCACTTTAGTGTGTGCGGAGTCCTGGTTCTGTTGAAATGTTAGAAACCCGACCCAGGTGCTCCAGGGACAAACAATCGTGAAATAAATCTCCTCCTTTCAGAGACGTTTCCTGGGACTCGGAGCGATTGTGCTGCAGCTGAGACTTTGAGTTGTGGTCTAGTCTCACTGAGGTGTGTTAATCAATAACATCCTGTCGGAGCTTCTCCATCATTCATTCTCTAAAAGTCCCTTTTATTCAACAAAGAAAGAAAATGTGATGGAAAGTACGACTGACTGTTTTCTCCTGCTGACGCTGCGTTCTTCAAACGTGAAAGACAAAGTCCAGAGAAGGTCCAGACACACGACCACAGACTTAAAACGCCTACAGAGACGTTTGCACTAGATTTATCTGATAAGAGAAATAATAATAACTCCAACACAGTCGTGTAACACCCAGTCAGGCAGACAGTCGCTTTTCATCCAGGATAACTTAGTAGCGCGTCCAGGTCACATGGTGTTTGACGATGTTTGACTCCAGTGTCGTTTAAAGCTCGTGCGGTTCTTCTCTGTGTCCTCAGGGCCAGTACTGTGACACCTGCAGCCAGGGAGACAGCGACCGCGCTCGTCCCATCACCAACGCCATCGACGGGACGGAGCGATGGTGGCAGAGCCCGCCTCTGTCCCGCAGCACCGAGTTCAACGAGGTGAACGTCACCCTGAACCTGGGACAGGTAGGACTGACACTGAGACACACACTTCTGTGCAGACGTGGTTTCTCTGTGTGATTCTGCTGGAATATTGTCTTAAATGTTTCAGCTCGTTGCTCCTGACGACGTGTCTGTGATTCATGAATAATCACTTCAGTCTGTTTTCTGCTGCACGAACATGTTTCACCTGATTTGCTAAACTGGTAAATCTGTGATGTGGCGATTTCCTTTGCTGAGTTTGGAATTTATTGCCCTCGACTTTTATCTTGTTAGCGTAGCTGTAGCTAACTATCACTCAAATGTAAGGTCCTTTTCAAATACTTACATTTCTACTTATAAACAAAGTCTTTCAGGTGAGTACACTTCCTACTCGGGTATATTTGCCGATACAAAACCAAATATAAAACTTGGATGAAGAGAATAAACATTTTAATGTAAAATTTAAGAATAAACGCAGATTCTTTTCTGCATCGTTTCTTCTCCAACAGTAAAGTTTTCATTTCTGAAACAACATCACCGTCTTGGAGGAAAAGTCCCGTTTGTGGTCGAGTCTTTTAGTACAATTCAAACTTCTCCTTTAATCCCAGCTGCTTCTCGAAGCTGCTTGGATTTCACCCGCTCTGGGAAAACTTAACTCAGATAATGAGCGGTGAATAAATCAGAGCGGTAACATCATCAGTGATGAATCGGCCTCCTGGAGTTCAGCGACCTGAGAGAAGAATCAGACTGTTAAAGCTTCAGTCCGCTGATTTAGAGCGGCTTGTTTTTGGCTGGATGCTCTGTTTGTTTTAGCTGCTGTTGCAGTGATTCATGAGAAGGAAACACGCTCACGTATGAACATGAGGCTCGTCTACACGCTGACACACACACACACACACACACACACACACACACACAGACACACACACACACAGGGAAACACTGAGGAGTGTGTGCAGCTCAGAAACACTTCAGCAGTTTGAGATTCTGAACGTCGCTCTTGAACAACTTGTTTCTGAATGTGACTCTTTTGTGCCGACTCCTCTTGCTCGAGTGCCCTCCTGTGTGTGTGTGTGTGTGTGTGTGTGTGTGTGTGTGTGTGTCTGTGTGTGTGTGTGTGTGTGTGTGTGTGTGTCTGTGTGTGTGTGTGTGTGTGTGTGTGTGTGTCTGTGTGTGTTTTTTCAGTCCTGGAATTCAGGTTCCCCCTTCATCCATCTTTCATCCCTTTTCTCTTCTCTCTCTCCCTCTCTCCCTCTCTCCCTCTCTCCCTCTCTCTCTCTCTCTCTCTCTCTCTCTCTCTCTCTCTCTCTCTCTCTCTTTCTCTCCGTCTCTCTCTCTCTCCCTCTCTCTCTCAGCAGAGAACCAGGAGTTTGTCTTTAAAAGCTCTTTTGAGCCAGTTTACGTGTAGAAGTGATAAAATAACACAAAGACTCCAGAAACCTCTGAAAACGTGCGTCTTGTGACGGACCCTGTCAAAATCTGTGAATAAATCTAAACTAGCAGAGTTTTGACGAGGATCCTCCATCGTCTTCTGTCGTCCTCCGTTGTCCTCTGTCGTCCTCTGTCGTCCTCATCACGTCTTGCTCTCACGATGATGTTTCATTATGTTTCTTTACATCAGGTTCAGATGATGTGAATCAGCTTAAATCAGTTTAAAGAACTTACGGAGAGTTAAGAAATATTCGTTATATTATAAATTATATTCACAAATCTTTTGGCTCAATGTGTTTAAATGTTTATTGATGAAAAACATTTTTGTATTTATTGAATTTCCAACAGTTTATTTGGATCATTTATTATAGTTAATTGAATCTCAGACTCTTCTAGCTGAGGTTGTTCAGATTTCAGATTGAGAATAATGTGCAGCCTCAATATTTGTAGTCCACTTGTCTTGTGCAACTTCACTTAACTAGAACTTTAAAGAGATTGATCCTTATTTTCTCTATTTTCTACTGTTGACGCAGGAAACTTCAGATGAAGTCAGTGTTTAATTCATCACATCATGTTTTCGTGACTTAAAGGAGAGAGACAGTGAACGAGGAGGAGAAGGATCTCTAGTTACCAGGTTTCAGTTCTGTCTTGAAAGAATGTAGGTGGGCTAAGGCCAGGATTAAGTGTGTGTGTGTGTGTGTGTGTGTGTGTGTGTGTGTGTGTGTGTGTGTGTGTGTGTGTGTGTCTCAACCCCCTGCCTTTGGTTGAATGAAAGACAAAGAGAGGAGGGAGAGATTGGAATGTCTGTTAACCTGTCTCAACCCGCAGAGGGGGAGGCTCGTTAAATCACCCACCTGCCCCTCCCTCCCCCCTCCTCCCCCCCTCCCCCCCTCCCCCCCTCCACATACATATAACTAGAACATATATAATCCAGTGGAAACTTCCCGGTCCTACGTTTTTCTGCTGAAGTGCTGAGACATCTTTCCGTTTGTAAGCTGAGGGTAACACATGCATCCAGTCCAAGGACGGGACGAGATAAGACGACGCGTCTCAAGGTGAAGACAGAATGAAGCTCAGCATTAGTTTGTCGTCTCGCTGCGTCGCTCCCCCCCCCCAGTCGTTCAGCCTATCGTCTTCAGATAACACCTTCCCAATATAGAACCTTTCTATCTCCTCCACTTTCCCGTCTTCTCTCTTCTGCTATCTCCTCCGGGCATTCTTCTTCACCATCACCCTCTTCCTCAAGAGCCCTGCTCCCCCTCCTCCTCCTCCTCCTCCTCCTCCTCCTCCTCCTCAGCCTCCTTTTCTTAAGCGTCTTATGTGACTTCAGAAAATGAATCAGTGACCTTTGACCCTCGATCTTTGGAGAAAAGTTTTCTGATAGTTATTAAAGCCATGCTGAGCTGATGAGATGCACAACCAGAGTTACTGTCTGGAGATGAACATGAATCATCCACGATGAGCTCGTTCCAGTAGAACTCACTGAGAGTGATGACACGTGTGCACTCAGGTGTGTGTGAGTGTGTGTGCACGTAGCTCCATTCCTCAGGTGTGTGAGTGTGTGTGTGTGTGTGTGTGTGCACGTAGCTCCATTCCTCAGGTGTGTGAGTGTGTGTGCACGTAGCTCCATTCCTCAGGTGTGTGAGTGTGTGTGTGTGTGCACGTAGCTCCATTCCTCAGGTGTGTGAGTGTGTGTGTGTGTGTGCACGTAGCTCCATTCCTCAGGTGTGTGATAGTGGAAGTGTTGTTATAACAGGTGAGTGAGGCGAGATGGAAAAAACACGGAGAGCAATCATAGGCGGATAAATACAGTTTGAAGGGAAGGTGGAGGAAAAGGAGGGAGGAAGGGAAGAGGAGGAGGAGGAGGAGGAGCGGGAGGAAGGAAGGAGAGAAAGAACACTGAA